>NW_019214302.1:335647-467163 GCF_002532875.2 Varroa jacobsoni
CCCGAATTTTTCTATCCAACTTAACGGCACCATCTCTGTGATATCGCACAGCTATTACGTAAAACAAAATACATCGGTAAGTAGAAATACACTCAAAGCAGCTCACCATTGAAGACATGCCTTTTGTCGGTACTAACTGAGGGGGGGGGGGAGGGTTCACTTAAAGTTCACAGAAAAGGCAACAAACTTCGAGGAGATGGTAACCTCCCCTGCGTCAACTTAGTTATGGTGAACCTGGAAATTCTTGACGGTGTTAGGGGCTTCGTTCTTGATCAAATTAGATATACAGCTAATTTTCTAAGGCAAGCATGGTAGGGCGAAAGCTCGGTGGAGGCAAGTTACTTGGAGTGCGAGTAGCAACTGAATGCAGACACGCTCCGCAACAGTTCCCCGCATTTACAGATGTCTCTGAAAAGTTTAAAAATCAGTACTGTGATCCTATGTCAACGTTAATGAGTTTCAAGTCTGCCACTGGAATTGCAGGTGTTCGGCCATATATAAAACTGAATGAAATCTTTTAATGTATATAGTGACATCTATGGTTTCATCACCCAGGAAGCCCTTTGTCAATACCATGCATTGATTTCGAATGAAATTCTCTTCCCTGCATAGCGAACTTGAGATGCCCACTAGCAAACCGATCTTTGGCCTGGAGCATTTCATAGTTCCCGGCCTTGGAAGTTTTTGCATACTGGAAGTTTTTAGGCCTCGTAGCTTGCCCCACTACCTTTACGTATTCTTTCGGCATTGCTATGTTAAATGAGGTATGCATGAAACGGCCCAAGTCTGCAATTTAATATAAACATACTGCGTTTCCTGCTGGAGGCTAGCCAACTGAAACACAACCTAATGGCGCTACTGTGCGTAAACTTTATATTATTTAAGTTACTATTAGTGTCGTAATGTTGTTCTTCATCTATTAAGCATCATTTTAAGTCGTCATGTAAGTTTAAGCTGGCTTTGATTTATAACAGTCGATTTATTGGTCTTGTTCACTTAGCTCCGAGAAGATTTGAAACTTCACAAACCCAGTAATGGTATTCGCCTGGCACGTATGAGTGTCGTCCATAACCGTTCATGAACTCAAGGAAACAAAAGCAGCCCCTGGGCAGACGTCGAACGAAACTTTATCCAGATAATACATAAGTTACAAAAAAAAACACGTACCGCACCGGACAAATCGAAATGATATGCAAAAGATGTCAGTTATATCAATAGGCAATCTAGCTCTTGTTTGATAGAAGCATATTACTCTGGAGAGAATCAAGACAAGACTGAATGTTTTCAAATTTTCCTTATTCTTTTTAACTTATCAGCCATAGTGGCGCTATACTTAACTATAGTGACTCTATTTTCAGAATTCGAAGGGGCATCCTGTCTAATTTTCTATCTTGAATGTGAACTAAATCTACTTCCGTTGATAATGCTCAATTTGAATTTTAAACGTTATACAATATTCAGTATGTTAGATTTTTCTGGAAATGATGCCGATTTTGGTATATTACTACGCTTTTCTAGTAGCTTTGGTCTGCCGATGATCAAACGTTGTACAACGCTTTCGTGCTTTATAAAGCTGTTGCCATCGTCCTGCGAATTGCAGTAAATCAGTATCAAGTGAAAAGAAAATCGCGACGCGAACTGACCACCGATGTCAAAAGGCTTCGCAAGCAATTAAGAACAGCTATTCCGCGCATGGTAAAGATTCAAAGATTACTAAGATATAGGGAATTATCTAACAATTGCCTTCTCTCAAAAGCTGCTCAAGGAAGCTCTAGATAGATAATCGAACAGCTCAATTAAGTGTGTTCTTTACATTGAAAATGCGATGTTTGACCACGGTAAGCCACCTCTAAGTGGCTCTCGTAGGTGTAAAGCTCTCACGGTTCACGCCACATCTACACAGGGCTGCTAGTTCAACAACTTTCTGGTTTTAGTGAAAAAAGAATAACATATGTCGTAGATGTTGTTGTTTCTTCTAAAGTCTAAAGTTAAAGTCTAAAGTTGAAGTAACACTTAATGACCAAAAGAAAGCTATAATACTACTAGACGTTTGGCAAATAAAAACAATATCAAGGAAAATAAACAGTTGAAAACAATCTGAATTACATTACTGTGACCACACTTCTATGTTACGTATGCCTCCGAAGGTCCGAGGATTCATCTAGCTTCGAAATAACGTATCTAAAAAATTAGTTTTATTTTCTATTTTTAATAGAGAAAATTTTCTCTAAAAATTGGTTGTGTTTTGTGTCTAGTTCTTTGGCTGAATACCTCGGTAGCGCTTACACATAGCTTAGTATGAACGTATGCGTTGAGCTATCTAATCCATCCCAGTAAGTCTGATATGAACTAAAATGTTTGCGAGAGCAATGGGGAAAAAAGCTATTTACCTATGAAAACTCTGGCCGGTACTTGCATACATATGCAAATAACGAAAGTGATCTTTTAAAGTATTGGCTATCGCGGAGCCATTATATCGCTTAGCGGTTTTGAAGGTGGTTTATGTGATAAGAGATCAACAACTGAAAAGTTCTAAGCGATTTTATTGCGTTCGAAATGACCGGATAGTAAGGCTGGAATAATTTCTAAACGGCAACTTTTACATACTAAAGTTAATATTTAGCATTACGTTATTGCGAATGCGCAGCCTCTTTATGTTTATTATCAACTCGGCTCAGAAGTCGACGTCTTCTGAGACGTTCCGTATGCTTTCGTATACTGTCATTTTCCATAACTTGGAAAACATAACTTGTTAAACACTAAATTATTCGCGGAAGATATATTATATTGTTAGATCAAAGCTGTTCGGAAAATACATACGCTGCTTTTGCGTTTGCGTTACCATAAGTTACACATACATAGGATCGAATTTAACGGCAGACATTTCTGACAAAAAAAAGCCGATCGTTAAGCAAAAAATATTAACATGTTTATTTAACACTATTAGGCTTTCTTTCTATGTGAAGAAGTTCTTAGGATCACCTGTTTTCACCTATAGCATCAATGGTCTGTCCACATTGGAAGTACAACCGCAGTAACTTCTGTTGGAGTTACCCCGGGCCTTCTCCAACTAGCATATAAAAGGGCACGGCAATCATACAAAAAGCTCACCTTTTCAACAGCATATGTTCCGTTTTATATCTTTTCTGATTATTAATATTTAGCGATAATGTTAGCCAACGCTAAGAGTGCTTGTTAGTTATAACCACTAGGTCACAGAACCCCGCGTTAGCCACTCAGGCCACGCCGCTCCTGCAATACTTCGTTAAGTGCTTGTCGGGAGACTTTTCGGCCACCTAATATTTTTATAAAGGAACTTACAGATGAAGACTATAGTATAATTTACAAAATGATCTTTTTAAAATCGGCATGAAATAGCGTAACAAATCCTAATTGCATTGTTTCACATACGAATGTATGAAACTTTACGTGACTTTTTAAAACAACTCGGAACAGACCTCGTCTCATTTGTTTTGTAGTTCAGGACATCAAGCGCCTAAAAAAATCTCCATTCGTGCATCGGAGATGTACAGCATGTTTTCGAATCGAAGGCGATTCTATGATACGAAAATTAAAGGCATGTACAAAAGCACAGCGTAATCATGAGGCGATTGGACTTACGCCATCATCGAAAAAAAAGCTCGGTCTTTTTTTATTAAACAGGTTTGACAGACAGCCGCCGTCGCGACGTGATTTTTTTGGAAGTTTTCGGAACCCAATTTACTTTTCACGTAGTAGCACGTTACGACAATGGTATCACGATGAGCTGGTATCAAGCCGCTGGTACGCTCTCCGATTCCGTTTCGTCAGTTCCTAAATCAGCCTTTGTTCATGCGCTGCCAGTTTTACCAAAAAGAAAAGTCAGCCGTAGTACGGTGAGATCTGGCTGGGATCGTACAAATGCCCGCTGTGAGTAAGCCCAAATGGCTGGCAATGTGAACAGCAACTCTGTTCAAAAAAACATACACTATCAATCGGCCGTATTTATAGGATCAGACAATATGCGTGCCATTAGCGAACTTCGGGCCGCGTGCAGGCGGTAGAGCTCACATTACGCTGATACGTCTTGGTCGTGTATGGGTTGGTGTGTCTGTCGTGATACTTCTTTGTACGGCCACATCCGCCAACTCGGCATGCCCCCCATGCGAATGAAAGAACAGTATAAATGTCAGTCTGGCTCGTTACCCTCTCTGCTAGAAAGAGCAAATAGCTATTTTTATAAACGTTCAATGTTCTATTCTCATATGTCTACTGATCACGTCTGGTGATACTTGGTCGCACCGCATTATCAGTGCAACATCGATCGATTCTACATCAAATGCGAACTAGTCACCGTTCGAGCGTCGTTCGCGTTTAGCTAAATTGTACTGCGCGTGAACAAGACCTTAGAAAATCTGGCGTTCGGGCAAAAACATAGGTCTACCAGCCTCTACCTAATCCCGTGTAAGTTGACCGCTCACCAGAGTGAATCACACATGCTTGTTTATCTATGTCGAGTGGAACTTGTGTTTGTGTCGATCAAACGAAAAATCGTGTGCGTAGGTCTTGACACCGTCCTTCCGTAGTGCCATATCGAAATAGTCCATTTACTGGCAACGTGTCTGAATTTGTGACAAGGGCGCCACCTTGCCACCTGCCTACGGCGAGCGGAGAGTTCTGACCGAGCGAGCGACAACTACCCGACTCGTTCCACGTGTGTCTAACAACCCAGCCAATACGCGTCACGCGCAGACAATTTCCGCTTGCGTTTAGCGTTCCTTGTTTCATGTGCAACAAAAGTGCGCAGTGTATCGCCTTCAGAGGTAATATGTGATGCAGTCGTGGTCGACGACTCAATTACCAATGCCTCTTCGGCGAATCCCCAATGATATAAAGTACGATTGAACGATGTCGTCTAGTTTAGCCAAGCTTTCCTCGCAACATGTTGCGATCATTGAGCTCGCTAGTGGGCCAGTATCGATTTCGTATTCTGCCAATGAAAGCTTTTGGCGAAATGTCCACGAGAAACAATTTGTAGTAACGAACTAGGCAATGGCCTGTACAACGACCGTAGGGAAAATTGCTCGTATTGTAGTTGAAACGGCTTTCACAGAACTGTGCGCTGTTGATTGACGATGGCCGAACGGATTCATGTATTACGTAAAATGAATTATCATAAGTTACTTTTATGCGTTTTCTTCTAATCTCGAGTTGTCCTATAAGCCAACTATCATGTACATTAGCCTATAAAGTCGCCACACAGCCACATGAAGAAATGAGCTAGATTTTTATCCGAAATAGTCGTCTCGGTTGCACGCAAACAAACGAGTTGCTTTATTAAAATTAACGATACGATAGGGGTTGAGCGAACGCTTAGCATAGTCTTGTTTTCATAGTGGTCGCAAGCAATTGCTACCCTCCTAGATTTCACTTTAGGGGGTATCTGTGCATAAATTCAATAAAAGCTAGGTTATAGCGGCCAGCCCGCCGTACGTGAATTAAACCCAATGATTCCAGGTTCCACCAGTACTAATTCTATTCAAACAATGGGGGCATCTGGGGTCTAATACGGACAGTAACAGCCCAGTTGAATTTAATCATAATGAATATTATCATCAGTTCCATTATAGGCTTCCATCTCGACTATGGCACGCAAAAATTAATAAAATATCGAAGACTTTTTTGTTGGTTAGCTGAAGACCATAAAACCGATACCGATACTTGAAACGATCACACGCAGCAGCTACTGAAATATGAGAATATTCACAACTCTTCATACTCTCATCAAGACGATCTGTGTGCTCGGTCTCTCCGGTTATCTACTAGAACTCAAAGGTCAAATAAACATTTCCCAGCAAATACAAAATAACAAAAAAACTATGTCAGAAAACTATAAATTTCATAGATGTACCCAAGAGAATTTTTAGCTTATTCGTATCTAGCGCACACTAACATATCTAAATAGTTCATATGCAACTCGAGAGACCCATATGAAACTATAGAGGATTCATTTGTAACTATATAAATATATACAGATTGTGCCGTGGCGTCATGAGTTCGTCATTGCCTCACGTCTACGGTCGTATTAAGCTCGAGGAGGATGCTTTCATCTCATGCCACCATTGCGATTTTACGTCGTACACGTTTAAAGGCTTCAGCCTACATCTTCGAAAGGTATTAGCCTCGTCAGTGCGTTTTCTTCTTTCCTATTGCCCTAGCCTTAGTTCTATTTTTTTCACTATAATTTATTATCATTATCTAGATTTATATAAATTGTATTTGTTTACGCATGGCCACACTGTAAAGTAAAGGTAAACAGCGTCCGTTTTGCGGTGTAGAAGTTGGGAGCTGCTGTTTCAAGTCTAGTCAAGGGCATGTACTACAAGACAGGCGTGATTAAATATAAAGGATAATTAACATCTATGCTTTTGCAGTGGTACAAAGAACGAGCCGAACAGGTTGGCGGGAATTCAGTCGAATCTGAATATTAGCTCTTACTTCAAATCACAGCCCTATCCACTTATTTCGTATACATCTGAATTTACTCTGTTTGAATTCTGTCTGCATGGTTCTGTACATTCGTACCACGTACTGCGGCTTTGCTCGCCAAATAGGTGCACGGCATGTCGCTGACAGGAAAGCCCCCTCGCCGAAACAAACCTCGACCCCCAAAAGCCACAGCTTCTATTGAGGGCACGACATCTGAAAATAACACTGTCGCGCCTGGCCCCCTGCCCGTAACTGGACTTCAACAACTTGCGAACACAATGAACAGCTCAACGTCGTCTACGTCCTCATCGTCCGTGATTCCTGAAGCAGCCGTTGAGGCAGGGTCTCAAGGGCCGGTTGAGCCTTCGATGGCAGACGCCTGCGTACCAGCCGCCTCTGTTCATGTAGTCAGTCAACAAGAGGTACGACAATATCGTACAACTCCCATGGTCGAGTACGTCTGTCGGTGTCTCTTATGGGAAGCCCTTCTATGCGAACCATAAGCCGAGAAATACGCATTACAGTTGGTTTGAAAAATATATCCTGTAATTTTCTTGGACGTACATATGAATCGTATGTTTCGGTGCGTAGCGTTTTTTGATATACAGGTAATATGATGTTCTCGTTGTAATAAATAAATAGTAATGAGCAACCTAATTCAAGAAACAATATGAGATGACATAGAGAAACTTTGTATTCCTCTGAAACAGTGGGTTGTTTTCGCCATTGAAGTTGTTTCTAGAGTTTGACTCGTCGGCCTAGTTCTCACTAGCTGGCTTGTAATCGTAGAATTAGCTTGTGATATCCATAACGACGACGGGCAAACGGTAATCATCGCGCCAAGGATGATACTCGCCATAAACATTGAAGTCACATTAGGAAAAATGCCTCCTTTCCATCTGATCAATATCACTTTTTTTTAGGAGATGATTAAACGTCTGGTCGCCAAACGTGAAGCGGCACGAGTTCGTCGCGCAGTTCGCCGGGGTCTGCGGATGAGACCCAGTTATGGAGATGGATCCTCAGGCGTTCTTCCAGGTCACATCGAAGTGAGCTTTGCCTGCGACCGCTGCAATTTCACTGCCACAAACAGGAAAGACTTCCAGACACACGTCACGCAGCGTTCCTGTAAGTGTAATCCTACGAAGACAAAAAAATTTGTCCTGTCGCTTTCTACGACCAAGCTGCGTTGCAGTTAATGCGGATTTTTCTCAGCAATACAACAAAGCATAACTTAATCAGTTTCGCTCCCTTTTACCTGTCTATCCTATTGCCTGTTTAGTAAACAGCTATCTCAGTTTATGATGAGAGGCTAGTGGACGATGCTCAATTGTTTCCAGTTATCTTTGCCGCTAACTAAAAAAAAAACTCAAGATCTCATGTTTATGACATACGCTTGTCGCGTTATCTTCAATAGTAATAGAGACGAGGTTCGAAGATGATCGTAAAACTCGGGTCACCCCACATCCTGAGCCCTTAGTGGAGAAAATATCAGATAGGGGAACGGATTTGTGTTTAGACGTTCTGAAGCCAAAGCGCATAGTATCATCTGAACGAAACGAACATGACGCATCGCTACGATATAAATGATAATTACGACAAACTAATCATCAGTTTGATATGCGGCGTGGAGGGAAGACTAAACCCAAACGAATGGCATTAGCGCTGATGGTAGCCAATTGGCCCAAAGTACCTGCCCCATTGGACCTACTTCTTGCTTCGGGTTCGAGCCTTCTAGCGATAGTTGCCGGCTCATCTGCATCGTGGAGTAAGGCTGCAAATGGAAGATGCTTAAGAGACATGCGTGCGGATTGATCTAACTTTTAACCGATGTCAAATAGATCCATCTATCCTATAGAACTATATGCCGTTTTATTACTGTTCTCTACGCCTGAGGCAACAGATAGCTTACGTTAACTATACTACTATGATTGATGACCGTAATCACACAAATATTATGGCGTTTGCCATTTCCGATTGCAGGTCACTGAGACGAGGTTTCTGCTCATGTGATTAGAAATCGTTAAATGCGAACCGGTGAGGGAAGGCGTTAGCTTTGACGGTAAGGTTTATAGCGCTTCGTATAGTCCCCACGCCAAGATTTTTTTCACGCTTATCCCACTTATGTTTAGGGGAATGCGACGTTGGTTTTGGAGTCATATCAAAATATATATTTTTAATAATATTATATACATATATATATATATATATATATATGTATGTAACTTCAGATATAGTTTAGATAGATGAAAAACGTCCAAAGTATCTGAAGCTTAATCTAAATTACCTGAAGCATAGAACGGACGCAGACCGTCCTTCATTAATTAAAAGTTATTGATTGAACTTTTCGTGATGATTTTTTATGAGCAGCACGGTCAAGGTCAGACCTTGATGACTTTTCGTGTGCTTCATGAAAAACAGGCTTCAAAGAGTGACGAAAGATATTTGCATTTCTTGATATAGCCTCTCAGTTTTGCTAATGAAAAAAGAAGTGTTTAGATAGCGTAAAGTCAACCATGAAAAATTCTGCTTTTTTGTTCCATTGGCCAGACTCGCAGCTTCAGGTATCTCCGTTTAGCGCACCGTCCATGGACACCAAGAAAAGAAAGCAGCTATAAATATTCAGTGGGTAAAGTTCCATGGCATTCCACCAAAATCACTATGAGCTACTGATACGGCAGCCTCGCATTGCTTCTGCTATAGGTCATATATGATAATATTTTTTTTTGCAAGAGTTTCACGCGAGAAAAGCTCAAACGACCTAGCAAATGTGCTTCGTACTATAAGACCTTTCGTGCTCTGGGTCGATGCTATATCTGTTAAGTGCGAAATTATGGAGAATGTGTTGTATTTACATGCTACACTTTTTCATTATTTATTTACGTATGATTTTTTTTTTATTAATTTTTTGTGTTCGAGCGACAAGATGTTTGTTTAAATTATACATATTAACATGCAATGAATACAGATCTATCTATCCTATATAGCACATCAAGATATATATATATATATTTGTAGCAGATGGTAGAATAAATAAAACACTTCTTCGTTTGGTAATGCTTTATTACAATCACTCTTGCCAATTTCATGTTTGCTTGATGCTTAAACATGGCCGTGCCTGAAAAAGTTTCTGTGACAGCAGTACGTTGGGGACTTTCTACTGTATCACCGGCTAACGAGCCGCATGCCCTCACGTTTGGACGAATAAATGAGCCTAAACGAGTAACTCCTTCCAGTGTAGCTGAAACTTTTCATATTTTTTAAAACGCAGAGTTATTGTTACAAAAAAAAAAAAAGAAGACAGTTGCTTGTTTGTCGGTATTAAAATAAAATTCGAATGATCATAGATCTTGCTTTTATTTACATATAACTAATATATCAATTAAAGATACCTATATGATATGTATAACATTCTAGTCTATACATTGCCAATATTATTCAGGGCATCCACGATTGCGGCGTACTCTGACTCGATTGCTGTAGATTTCATTGATCAGACATAGATTCATTGATCAGATATCCCGGAACTAGCAAGGGTAGTTTATGAAATCGGTATTCGGAGTACTTACATCGAGATATGATCCTACGTGACGATGGCTGTCTGCAGGTATCCTATCGAGTTGGAATTTTAGTTCGCCATCTTCCCTAAAATTCCTTATATATATATATATATACATTTTTTACCAAAAAAAATTTTTGCAGTAACTTCAAGTAGAAAGAACCAGTCACTGTATACTGATCCAATCAATCCTTTGCTCGAAATGCCGCAGCATATTCTAACTTCTGGTAAGTTTAGGCGGTGTTGTCACGCAACATGTAGAATTACAGTTTATTAATAAGCGCAGATGTATAGAATAATTGTGCCTTTTAATTTAAATATGACTGCATAGTCCGAACAATCCTCACTGAGTACTATGCATCCTGTTCACATATCTTTAAGAACTGCTGGCGAAATCAGCGGCCCGGATTATCTTCCTTTATAGCATAAGCCACTGTTGAAATAGAGCTTTAAAATTTACGGCCTTTTAAGATGTAATGGACGCCTCATTTGTTGATTCCGCGCTCTCGCGACTTGATTGCCTTAGAGATATTATTTTTTTAGACGTTTTTTTACCATACTTTTTCCTGTGATCTTTCTTGGCTGGTGAAGCTCGTTCATTTTTTCGGTCTTCCAAACCGTTGTATATGAACCTCGTGAACGGTTCCATTCGCTTTAAACATTGCTTATCTCTTATTTAACTAGCTTCAAGTCGCATAGATAGATCTGCCTGAAACTTCTGCATTTTTATACTTCTAACAGCATTTTAAAAGAAATTATCCTTGTTGGACTGGCTGTACATACTATTTCCAATTAATTGCACTCTAAAGGAAAGGAAGAATCGGGAAAGCTATGACCCGTTAGGTGGCGTGGAAGTTTTTTGGGATTCTACATCATATTGAGTTTATTTTGCATCGTATAGGTTTTTAGAAGTCTCCAATGTTCTCGTCTATCAAAGTAATAAACTAATATGGCTGTTCGCATAAGTAATTTAACTAGTAAGAGCTATTTTTTATGTGTGTCCTATCGGTTACATGTGGATTTTTCAGTTCTGTAATGTGGGAAACGGCCAAATGACAGCAAAGGTATCTCCGAGAGTCCTTCCCTTTTAGCTCAACTACCATTTTGACTCTACCTGATCACAACAGAGCTTACATTAATAAATCTCAATTTATTGACTCACGCACTATCTATTATGTGTAAAGGACTCCGAATTAGCTACCTTCCGAGGTTAGCTTTCCGTTAGGCCACTGACTGCCCCATAACAATAACAATATTAGCTGCGTTCACAGAAGGGCAATACTTACGCTTGAAGTATTCGGATAGAGGTTTTGGAAAGTAGTCCAGTGTATTTGTTTTGAGAAGTTCAAAGTTCATCTTTGCTACTTGCAGAGATCCCTGAAAAACTATGTAAAATATTGAAAGAGTTGTTCGGCAGTAAAAATGACAGCATATAACCAGTTGTTTAATAGGAAACTTAATCTTGAACTTTTTTAATTTCTTTCATTGCGGATAAAAGGATGTAGCATTGATCTTCTGGCATGTGGATGGCAACTTACATTATCTAGTTTAGTACAGATGTCTAGGATACGAGAAAGCTTTCTCCCTCTCTATCAGCTGTAGCGGATAAATAACACCTGCATTAGTCCGTTAAACATACAGCCGTACTTCTGCTTTCGACTGATGTGACCCTCCAAGATTACCACAAAGGATTCGTTTTCTGGGTCACTGTTGTGAGCAAAAGGATCCATATATTTTTCATTTCCGCTCAAGTGATGCGATACCCATTTGTCCAAATTGTTTACCTCATTCATTTGACCGAGGGCGCCTGCCACGAGACTCATTTATGACATCGAGGATTCGTTTAACTCGTACCTTACGAACTTTTAGCTGCCATTTAGTTCCATGACCAAACTCGTTCGTGAATGATTCGAGATCTCCTGTGAAAGACCCGAGTAAGCATAAAGTAACAAATAACGATAACCCGACCGATCTTAGATTTCAAAAAGTGCAGGCATACCTATCTTAGAAATAAAGGAAACAGTGCTGCGAAACGCCGTGTCGTTATAATATGGAAAAGGAGATTAATTATGTGTTTCGTTTCATATTGAACAATCTAATATAAAAGCAATATATAGATAAACAAGCTGTTTTGTGGCTCTGTAAAAGAACAAGCATCGTATGCGTCGATTGCAATGTTCGCTACCTCAAAGATGTCGTACCTGAAACGAATTCGTCTTAGCTGTACTTCAGGATGCTTTTTCGATGCTACAGTCGAAAGCTATGATGACCACGTTCTCTAGATAGACGAATCAGCGAAACACAGTTTATAAATCCCGGTTCTACGACATGTATTTTGAAAGGTCCCGTTCCACGTATTCGGACAACGTTCGCTTCGAGTTGTGCGCTCGTATAGTCGTCCTATCTTACGGGCTTGTTTGGAAATCTTCGGCAGCTCCAACTTCTATTGGACAAGAAGCAGTACGCCACTCGCACGCGTCCCTACCTATAATGAGAGCAATTCTCGTATTTGGGTAAGACTAAAAAGGCAACTAGGTTGCTACCGACTACGAGGCGCAGGCCCGTAGCTGGTACATCGTCATTGACGAGGCACCTAGCATTAGTAGTTATTCAATATAACAGCGAGCTATCGCGATTACCGCTTTGATTTGGGTCTTAAACCGTTCACTAGTCATTCCCACGATGGTTTTGCGTAATTCCGCCATTGACTTTCTAATAGTATCCATAGGTCGAGTAATATCAGCATGTGTAAATTCGTTCAAGTGCCTCCCAAATGCTATATCAAGGACCGACAGGTGCAAAAAAGCGCACAATATCTAAAAAGGCTAACGGTTAGAGCTTCTTCATTTCGGCAGTTGATACTTTGTTCCGCAAAACAGCCGTCAATTTAAGGATAGAAATAATTCAATCGTGCAAAAAAAATGCCTTTTTGAAAAGCTGTTTTGGTGAACTTTTCAGGTCTAGGCTCTATTGAGAACCTTCCGGTTTGCCTCGTCGAAATCGCTCATAGTTTTCAGAAGCCATAAAAGCTGGCAATAACGTAAACTTTGGATAAGAAACAGGATCAAGCGTTCCTGTAATACACGCACACCCGCTATCACGAACAGCCCCCTAAAGCGAACATCTATGCAGTGTCGAAGAAAAGCTTCGGGTTCTGGTTTCTCCCATTTTAACTGCTCGCTTGCATCTCTGTAGTATTATATTGATCTACATAAAACTCGATGTGGTACAGGGCAACTAGTAGGAAATATGCGAAGAATACTTAGGGGAGAAGTGCATCGTTCTTTTCATTTAATCGCGTCGATCATCTATACTATACTATACTATGCAAAACGTAGTACTGCTAATTATCGAACCGTTCCAGAATATCATCTAACGGCCATGCCGTATTCGACCGCGCTGACCTGGCAAAAAATCGCGCCACATGCATCGTTCCTGAAAATCAAATCAGGACTCTGTGGGGCAAACTGTATGACTATACCTATTGAGGTAGACAATTATTATTTATATAGTTCATCCTGGCAAATATCTAGCAACAAATCCTTATCATTAAACCTTCCGTCTATTTTTTGAAGTAGCATATTCAGACTTCGTCATATTTCTGTGTTAGTTTTGCAGTGCCAGACGAATCCTCTTACAACAACGTCTGACCTGCATTAGCCCTTAACCCACGTAGCAATGCTTCGTTTGTTTACTAATGGCTTAATAGACATTTCAAGTTTTATGTTCGGCGCTCAGCGGCTCAGACGGTGGACTCTCAGCATAAAACCCGGACCCGGACCCGGACCAATAGCATCATCATCTGTCTATCAGTTACGTTACCATTAAACAGTGACAAGTTATCAATAGATAAAGAAAAAAGAGCGCTTATGGTTGCACCGCAACAACACCTAATAGATTCAAAGGAGAAACCGGGAACCAAACGATAAACTTAGTACTTTCTTACGGCAGCTTACGTCCCGCAGTATTAATATATCGGTCGTCTGCTATCGGAGGATATCGACTAGTTTCGGTTAGCGATCCCAACGATAGCAATTCGCAAGCTGAACATTGTCAATATCGTAAGTTCCGCTAATGACAGGATACTCTATTGAAAGAATTCGAGTTTTCACTCAATGTATCTTAGTCAACTTGATGACAGGTCTCAACACCGGATTGACTCGCGATTGGTCCGGATCGTTTGTGGTGATCCAAGCCACCCGTTGGTTACGAGCTGAATAAACTCTAAGAGACAACGAACAAGTGGGAAGCAGGTAACCCTTCGCAGAAGTGCTGTCTGGGTATTTCCGGTGAATCGCCATTAGCACTATTATCATCACGCTCAGAAACCGACAAATTTCGAAGAGTCAACCCTTTGAACCGCTGCCCGGTAAGTTATACGGAAGCAACCTGTAAGCAAAGTTAAAGTCTGCTGTAGCCACAAGCAGCGGAATTCCAGGTAAAACTGTGACAACGTCTCAAGGTCCTTGCAGACATTTGGTGCTTAATGCAGGTTTTCTGTTAGAGTCGCCGTTCATTGTGGAATAGCGATATTCTGCGTTATATTCTATATACTAACTTATGCAGCTCGTCAGCGACTGCTTCGTTCTCGAAGGCCTTTAAGTAAAATGGTTCTCACGTACGAGTCTTTTTTGAGGAAGTGGCGTGCTTGCGATATTTGACGTTTTCTTTTCTAATTATTGCTTTGCGGGTTCTCGCTCCAAGCGCTGACGAATTCCCTGAAATGGCCGATCCCACGCTTCAAGTTCCAGTAGTGTCGTTTCGAAGTTGTGTTCAAATAAAAACCGTTCACTATTCTATATCATATATTGGCTCAACTTAGGTTATACGCGCTCCGGGTTCAAGTCACTGCTTTGGATGTTGCTTTGCTGTCCTGTCACACAACATGTTATAGCTATGGTTAAAGTGACTCATTCGTCTAACTTATACCGGTGTCGATGTTGCCGCCGTCCACTCATCGATTCATGTAAAATCAGAACGAACGAAGAAAAAAAAAAACAGAGAGAACTGGATGCCGGCTAGGGAGATGAAAAAGAACGGAGTCAACGGCCGAACGGCGAGACCCCAAAAGATCTATCGTAGCTTCTACGACTACTACTACCGCGACTGTTAAGAAAAGGAAAACGACGAAGAACGCAGAAGAATCGAAGATGCCGTCCAATGTCTTCTGCCTACTGTCGAAAATCCGGTGGTAGTCAGCCAGTGGGTTATCTAGCCAGCGGCCAACTGCCATCGTCCAGCCAGCGCTCCTGCCTCCAGATAGACATCTAAACCAACCAAACAACCCTGAACGAAAGGCCAGTAGTTATTATAGCAGTAGAAACGGCCGCCGAACAGGTCGAAGCGCTAGCTTCGCCGTAGCAGCAGCAGCAGCAGCAGCAGCAGCAGCAGCAGCAGCAGCAGTAGCAGCATTGGCGCTTGTGCTGCTTGTCGGTGTCAGCGACGGTGCAGTTGCCGTCGCCGCTGCTGCCACTGCCATAGTCGCCGTATGCCTCATCGTTTTCACCATCGTTATTCCTTTGAAGATTGGCGCGCTCTCAAGTCGTCAACAGCAGCATCAGCAGCAGCAGCAGCAGCAGCAGCAGAATCATTCCGCTCTCGCGGTCTCCTATGGCCACCGCTGCCCTCTCCCAATATGTGCGCCTCTCCACTGTGTTACCCACTCGTAACAGCAGCAGCAACGAGGGAGATGAAGAGGGTTGAGCCAGCAAAGAGTACGGGCCAATGCTTCGACTCCAACTAGCTGGTTGAATAGATAGACGACGGAGCGCTGGTTGGTGCCACTCGAGCCACTGCTGCCAGTGAGAAGGACGTGTGTGTGCGTGAGTGAAGGCAGGCAGGCAGGCGGGCGGGCAGGTGGCGACCAGGATCCCGTGTAGTGGTTTGTGGCCCGCAATGACGTGAACGGGGACGTAAAACGTCTTGTACCCGCGTAGAGTTTGCGGATGCTGTTAATATTTGTTGCGCAGCAGTGGAGCCGAAGAGGAATACGTTTTCATCTGACATATGACACAACAAATGAAATTGTTTCTGCGCGACGATAAAGGGTATCATCGTTATCCGTCCATGATGGTGCGTCGGATGTGGAAGGTAGTTGGCACAGCCTTCCGTTTTTACCAATTCTCCTCTGTGAAACACTGGCGATTCAATCACTGAAGCTATTTTGCCGAGTGGTAGAGTCTCTAGCCACGAATTGTATCCCTAGTCGTAGATAGTGCACGAGTGCGACGTCGGAGACCCGGTGCTCAGTAATATAATTAGTGTACGAGCGGTGGTAGGTGGGCATCTGGGTGAGAGCTCGGTGGTTTCGGCGGTGTTGCCGTGGGAGACTTGCGACGGTCCGTGTTCAATGCCAAATGCGAGCAAGACGTGGGCGCGAGAAAAAAGTAAAGATTTTGTGAAAATCGTCTCCACCTACTACCGTCCTACGCCATACCCAAAATAGAACCTTGAGCTAGGTCCAGCAGCTGAAAGAGCAGCGGACGCAGTAGCTGCAACAATGTATTCCCCCTAAAAGAACAGGGTGTGGATAATGTTGCTTTTCGTTTAGCAATCCGATTGGCAAAAGTGTCATTGCGTATATGTACAGCCATCAGTATGCGTGCAGGTGGCACTATACTATATTTGCGATTATAGCCGCTCTGATCGTCATGTTCGATGGAATCAAGTTTGCCATTTGAAATAATACAAATATTACCCGGTTGTTGTCTCATTGTTGCATAATAGTGATTGCGTGATTCCCTGGCAAGTTATCCCGTCATCAGCACTACCACAACATCGAATCAGTGTTTTCTGCAAATATCTTCCCGACGCCTGTACAACACATCACAACAGTATATATATATATATATATACATACATACATATATACATATATATATATATATATATATATATAGAGAGAGAGAGAGAGAGAGAGAGCGTGAAAAGTAAGAGGAATAGGAGTCCGATGGATATTTTAATGCTGGCCTAGTGTATATACAACAACTGTGGAGCGCAACTTCAGGAATACTACAGCCGTGTATTAGCGATTACAGTTCCTGTCACTGAAGTTTTGGCAGGATGGCTCAACGCGGATTCTTGTCACGATTGACAAGGTCGGCCTGGGTGCCTGCTGTATTGTGTGTAGCCGTGTTGGTAAGCGCAGAGGACAGCGGTTCAAAGGCAAATGGAAGTAGCGGAAATGGGTTCGTGCATGAAAGTTCGGGAACGACAGCCTCGTGCAAGGAAGTCGCGTACGTCTACAGAGCTAAAGGACTGCGAGACCAGGTGCCCAGCTCATCGATATCAGGTTAGTTGAATTCATGCACTATTAGTTAGCTTCCACCTAGTTTTACTACAATACAATACTATATGAAAGGGTAAAGAGCAAAAGAGAGATGACAAGCTTTGGACACCGGAGAACAAGAGATGATCGATAGATAGAATGCCGGCTTGAGCAACGCAATTTCATAATGAGTGGGTGTCATAGCCTGGAATTGACCGATTTGGGCATGAGGTCTCGTTATAAACATGGCACATTACTATGGCCTACGCTCATCCTGGACGTCAACTTTATATCTACTATAGAGAGCTGGGTCAACTTGTCAATTGGTCTAATAAGGCAATTTAGGCTATTAATATTCAATAGAATATTTTAATTTCTAAGTTCCGATTCTTTTTACTCACTCTTCTAATGATGATTTGATGTTAATGCTGCCGAGACGCTTAAACGATACATTTAAGATATGCATAAAAAAAAATAATTACTGCACGCAGGTCACGCCGTGATCTATAGCCGTTTTCAATCAAAAATTCAAAGAACTTAGAATTCCAGGCTTTATTGCCCAATCCAAGTACGTACATTGTTGCCGACAACGGTATAACACATCGTATAACTATAGTACAACAAGAGGGTCCCACACTAATTTAGTTATATCGATTAAGTCAGGTTAACGGAAAAGCACCGAAATATGGTAGTAAATAGTCCCAGCACCAAAATATAATGCAAAACAAGGTTTAACGATTACGATACGCTTTATCCCGATATTTGATCATCCCTACGGAAGGGGATTGTTTGGGGAAGAGAGACATCGGGTGGAACGCAAACGTAGACACTACATCCCACCTAGATCAGGTAGCCCTGTCTGTTCGTTATTACGCATGCGGCCTTCTCACCCATCCAGTATGGGTAGAAATAGTACCTACTATTTTATTTGCTCGTTATGGACTTAGACGTGATTCCAAGTAGATGCCCGCCGACGCCAAGGTCAGTGCCTTTCGCACGTTTTTCCCCTTTCCCCCATTATTTATTCGTTTTTTTCCTTTGCCCTTCCTCCTTTGACCCCCCGTTTCTAACCAAACCCAGATCCAGTTTTGAAGCTGTGCATGAATTTCCATGGCCCTATTTACGGAACGGCCGGCTTTTTCATTGAATCATCTTACAGTACTTGTAGAGCTCACCTGTCGTCTTTTTTTAGTCTTCCCATCGTAGCCGTCGCTATCTGTTCTCACATCTGCTCTGCCTTATGGAGATTCACTCCTAACATCCGTGGATTAAGGCGAGGTAGCTTGTCGCTTTTACCAACGGGAAAAGAATTGGATAGTTTTCTGGGGGGTCTTGGCCTACCTTTTGTGTTGGATTAGTACGTCCATCACTGCTGTCACTTCGAAGTGCGGTGGTAAGACGCCAATCTTAGTCGAGTGAGTACTGATACCCAGTACCGAAATCAGTTATCCGTATCGACGTTGGAAATTAGCGAACCTGCCAACATGGCCTTGTCTTCTCCCAGCAACGTGGACAATTTTGCGTTACGCTAAATTCCTTATTTTATTCAGCTACAAAATAGAGGAAAGACGAACTCGTATAACGACGTATGTTGCTTGTGCATGTGGCATCATTGCAGCTGGTTCTTCTGAAAAATTGTACTTCTGCGGTTTTGTTGACCAGCGAGATGGACAAATGGCAAAAAGAGAGGGATAGTGGGAGATGTCTGCTTTGACAAAAGCTAAACGGGGCGAGCGGCTGACCACGACGATGGATACACGAGTTCATTGTACCTTTTTGTACTCTGTGCGTGATCTCTATACGGAAGCCGCACAAGTCTCCAAACTGCGAACCGTCTTCATTGCCCATGGTGGCATAGCAGTGGATGGACCGGTGTAATGGCGTAACGGCGCTTCATTGCAACCAGAATGTCTTTATTTCCTCGAAGCCCGCTTTTGGCTGCGCTTTTTGAGCCCCTTTCCTTTTCCATTTTTTTCGTTCCTTTCATCTTCCCGTGAGTCCATTTTGCTCTGTAGCCTTAGTTCTCTTGCCCATTCCATATCCCCAAGTCCTATAATGTTTCCTTGCTTCAATGCACACCGCATGGTCTCGACACTGCCTCACATTTTTGCAGCACTTGTGTCATCGTGTTCTTCTCATGTAGTAGGCACGGTCGGTCTAGCAGCCCAGCGATCTAGCAGCTTCACATAGGGTAACGATATTCGCCCTCTGTCTTTTGTATCCCATTGGATCGTTGGCATACGGTACGTCTCATGCTCATCTCATCCCTGCTACTGCTACGCCTTGTTTACGCCTGTGTCCCCGCGAGGCCTTCAACTCTGAAGTTCCCGACGGTGTAGTGGCCATTACAAGTAGCCCGTCGTCTCACATCTTCCATCCCACTACCGTTGTCCCATCCGCGGCAAACGGAGACCAATAGAAAACACTTACCTGGCTTGGCATGCCTGGCGGGGCCTTTCCTGGCTTGCTCGAGCAGTCCGCGTAAAAGAACGAACTAAAGAGAAGGAGGCTGCAAACTGTGCGAGCTTCGTTGGCAACGAAAGGAGAAGAAACCATAGAAGCGGGAAGAAAGGGGATGCACATGGCGTTCGGGGGCGGTCTTAAGGACGTTCATTCACAGAAAGACGCCATTCTGAAATGAAATTTTCGCTATCCCCCGTCCGTAGGCTTTCCTCGACGCGTTGCGAGGTATAGTGCACTCCCTCTCCAGACCTTTTGTGGGGAATAGGATTGCTGTATTGCGGTAGCGATAAACCTGTGCAAGGCCTCAGTTCTTGTTCGGGTGTTAGTGAATCATCTTATGGGTTCGCAGACTGGATGGTCTAAGGAAGGTGCTAGCGGACAACCTGACCCCGACAACTTCCGGTTCTTCTGACTACTCGTCCTGCATGTACCATATAGGTATGTGTATGTAGAGATCCGGTGGGCTCTGCGTCTCTTGTACCGGCCATTATATGCATTGCAAATGCAGTTTAGGATCTCACAAAATGCAATGTAGCAGAGTAATGCTAAAATTGTTCGACAATCCAGGAGCTTGTCGGAGACTTAAAGCAATGGTGAGAGCTTCATACGTAGGATACGTTTAAGCGACCGGCAGGCTGATTGAGCAAGCTAATAGAACAGCGTTTGAGGCACCCAACCTATCGGATAGTCCTACGGCTTTAGTTGTCGTCGTTGGCAATTCGGCTCATCTCGTTGCTACTGCAGTCTGTTTCTTTGGGTCGATATATTTATGTACACATATCTGTATATACTTATATATGTGGATGATATTTGTTGCACCTCAACGCTGTACGTATCGTTGCCTTGCAAACATCAGAGCAGCGGGTGTCGGGCGGCCCTGACGAAATTTTGAACTGCTGTTGAGGGAAGGCGTCTCCACTGTCCAACATTAGGGGCAGGGCGTACACATCTGTGTGAACGAGTGCCTCTGGGGTGATTGCGTAGCAATCGCTTAACAAGCTCCCATTATACCTAGGTACTATTACAACAACTTGCAAGAGCTGCTCTCAAGCTGGTCGGGTAAGTGGGAAACTTAGGGGTGTTGCCAGGAGCCTGGTGTTAAGTTTGTTTGTTTGTGAAGAACCTCCGAACAGGTTAGTAGCGTAGCTTCTCTACGGATGTTAGTCTTCACCAGCTTCTCTGAGCAACCGTACGTTTGGCTCAATTGTGATCAAATAGCCAAATTCACGAGATGCACACCTGAGCAGTGTTTCAGCAAACCGAGTAGAGATTCATGGCCGAAACAGAAGCAGATTTTGAGAAAGTGCAACCTTCTAGGACTGAATACCACCCAGTAGAACTTGAACGTGAAGAGAAGATATTCTGTTCGTAGCCATTGTTTCGTACAAAAGCGATAGCCATGGCAAACAACGCGTCCATGTCGTCTCATATTATGCGTCAATTAACGAAGAGTAACTATTATGACTTATGTTTTTCTATCTGTTGTGCGCATTTTTATGAAAACAAGAGGAGAAAAACGACGAGTATGATGCTGTACGAATTCAAATGTTTTAATTGCGTTTCAAGAAAATTCCATCTGTTAAAAAGGTACTAATTGTAACTGGCACCTTAGATATCGTCTGAAGATAAAACCTCTTGGGGTTTCTGCGACAGAACAATAGTGGGCGTCATATGATGACTTTTTTCCTGCCTAATTAATCTCTCCCATTATGGCTAAAACCATCGTTTTAGCCATAACGGGAAAGTTTGCGTTTGACGTGTACTGGAGGGTCGTAGCTTGTCTATAGGTGCTTCTCTATGGGAGCCCTCTCACTGATGTAGTTATTGCCGTCGCTAATATTGCATGGTAGCCTCTGACCGCCTGTCAAAAAGCGAAATCCAAGGAAGTAATCCTTCCGTCTTTTTCCTTTCGCTGTCTTTTGATTCTTTCACCTGCGTACAATGGCACAGCTGTCTACGAACGCCTCAAAACGGAGCGCTTTGAGATGTTGCAGAGCAGACTATGAACTCGATGTTTTCGGCTCGAGTCGAAAGCATCGGTCGGTAGTAAGAGTGCGGGCATCAGGGATCGTATCTCAGCGGACTACTTACTCTCGAATCTCGTGTCTTGCCGAGTTTATTAGAAGCAAACGGCCGTATCTAGCTCCTCACGCCGCTCTGCGCTGTGCACTGCCAGAGACTTACGATACTTAGCAGGTAATGCTAGTAGTTGTTGTAGCTCGAACGATGTCGCTCCTGCTGTTCAAGAACCGTGCAGATCTTTGACATACCTATGGAGACAGATTCCAAGCTGAGGAGCTAAAGCTCGTAAGGTAAAATGCTTAGCTGCCTTGAGGTACGTTGCTTCAGGGGAGACGAGGCAAGGATAGAGGGGAAATAGCCGACATACTGAGCATGGCTCGAAGAGGGGCCAGGAAGCTCGAGGAGGAGGATGTGCGGGGTAAGGAAATCGGGGCCAGCAGGCAAGTCTTAGGAGGTAAGCCCGTTGCGAGTGAGTCTCTTTTTTAGAGGCAACTCTTAGTCGCCCTCAGCGGCTTCTCGACGATCCTCAGTAGCTACAGCATTGATCGGGAAACGCTGAAAGAGAAAGGCCGGAAGAAAGATGCGGGGCATGACAGGCAATGTATTAGTGGGTGATACCGAAATCTTAGGTGTGCAGCTTGGAGCTGCCGAGAATATCTTTTGATACAGTCAATTTCATCGCTGCAGCAAAGGACCGTAGAGACAGCGAGCTTTCATTTCGATAGAGATTCTCGTCATTCCTGAGCGGACGCGTGTGCAGTACCGATTTTGCGTTTGTGTGTGCGTGTTATTGTAGCTCTTGGAAGTCTATTGAATTGCACCGAACAAAACGTCTCATTTGTAAATTGAATTGTAACAGAGAGGAGAGGTCTATCGTAATGAAGTCGATAAGCAACGTATTTATTGCATATCTTCAATTCGTAAAAGTGACATTTGAAATAGTTTACGACATATTTAGTGCTCAGCTTTCGAGGACAAAGGATGAAGAAAATATCGATTCTTCATTTGGCCATATTAGCCCCATTGAGGATTTGCCTGTGGTGTAGTCTATTTGAGTCTCGATTTAGGCAACCTCCACATGTGTACGTCGCTAGAATTTCTATAGTCTACTCTAATACTAACTGTCAAATTTGATTTGTCAATACATGTGACAGCACACGTACACCGGAAAAGGCATATATATAGATATACGTTCTTTCCGAGTTCATCACGTCGTTACCTGCATGTTTTAAGCTATGCACTCCGAATCTTTAAAAACGTCAAATAATCGTCTGATTGTGAAATGGTTCTTGGTTAAACGCCCCGTATTGGGCTGAGGGATCACAGGTAGACTATAGTACATACAATGATTGTTTGAATACCGATGATTTCTTTTTTTCAATAGTGGGTCATTGTCGGGTTCCGGGAGCCGTCAGGCACCACCCGTTTGAAGAACAGCAGTGCGCTAATTAAGTAAGAAAAGGACGTTTGCTTGCCGCTGTCTGTTTGCAACCCATCCAGTGAAGCTGCAACCGTCTTGGTAAGGCTCTAAGGGATTAGTCGTTCGTAGCTGTTGGTCCTTAGCGCGTGGCGTTAGAGGCCCAACAGCCCGTTGCTGCTGTTCGCAGACTTGCAGCACTAGAAATTGTCAGTTCCTTTCCTTCAAACGGACGCGTTTCGTTTAGGAATCAAAGACTGTGCTTGCAATTGAGTGGAGCGCGACGGTGGCGCGGGCTGGTTCACCCGGTGCTTGCTACTTTTGCAATAATGATTCCTCGGGGAAGGCAATCCTCTTCTTGGAGCTTGTTTCGACCGATCTTCTACCCTGGTTTTCGTTCATATGCCCGCTTGATAGCCTCCTGTTTCTTTGCCCCTCCACCATGTCTTGGCAGCCCCTTCCAATCCCCCGAAGGACAGTCTGGGTGTCGCTGTTGCTACTGCTAGGACGGGACCCGCATACTTCTCAGTTGACCCAGTTGGGGAGCAATCCGAACCTCGACCTCCTACGTGAACCCGACAGCCAACGGCAATGCAGCAAATACTGGTTACTTTCTCCGTTGCTTCTTACTTTGCTCCCCGCTGCTGCTTCAGCTTCCATCTACCTCCGCCTTATTTTCGAAGGTCCTCTGGCACTTTGCGTGGAGCATCGCTTCGTACACGACAGGACAACAAGAAGATGTGAGAGAAGAGGGCACACCTGTTCCCTGCCCCCTTACCCTCGGCTCCCGTAGCCCCGTAGCCCTCCTGAGTGATCCTAGGTGCTACTGCCATCGCTTCAACGTTTGTTGTCTGCCCTGTCCCTCTCCTGCTGTCTTTCACTACGGAACGAAGAAATGAGTCTCGCAAGCGACTGCTGGTGCAAACTATAGCAGCATGGAGTAGCGAAACCCACAGCGGTAACGGTGTTACTGTTTAATATTACTCATATCCTCTGCGAGCATTTTTTGAAATTTTTGTCAGTTTTTAAAATTTGCTGCTGTTAGACCCGCTTCTTCCAGTTGACCGGCCCATGAGTTGATTACTTAGCGAATGAACGCAGCATTATGAGCCGTTAATTATACTCGCGCGTATTTTCGCGAAAATAGACTGAGGTACGTTCCATACATTTGGTGAATGCTTTTGTGATTTATTTGCCGGAGAAGTTCGGTGGTTTTAGGGTCAAATGTTGACTACTACACGAATGTTCCCATAGCAGTACGATTATTGTTAATCCAGCGTTGTTTATATATATTGGACGGCGCGTTTCAGATGGCATGGCTTCCCTCTATGCCGCAGAGTTTCTTCTATATCGGCTTTGCTACAAACAGCGGCCCAATGGCTGTTGGGTCAGAAACAGAGAAACTAGCTCCTAGTCACATAGCGAAACCGTGCTTTCTTTCCAAATAAAAGGAAAGGCGTAGCCGTGATTAGCAGCAGCCGTATCGTCAAAATCTTTGTCTGTTTACTGTCTTCGCCCAGTTTCATCTCGCGGCTGTTTAGTTGATGTTAGTCCTTTGTCATTCCTTAACAGCATTGTCAAGTATCGCAATAATGCTGATGCAGAACTCGCTCACCAGTTAACGCGCTTATTCGTAGCCTTCATTGTGACTTGTCGTGTCGTCTGTTTGTGCTAGTCGCCTTTGTTTCCCTTCCGCGATCTTCGAGGAGTTCGTACGTTCAATATCGCTCCATATTTGTTTGAGGTGATCTCGACAATGACGTCCTAACCCTGTTCGGACGCTCATGAGCCAGTAGCGTCTATAAATTGATGACTGTTGTTGCTAATAATTAACTGCAACGCCGGCGCTCTATTTAAATAAGAGAAGTCAGCGTTTGTGGGAGGTGGAAGCTGCTCAACGTTCTCAACTAGCTCGGCTTTTGTCGGTTAAGGTTCAATCTAATAATCCAGCACTCTCCGTTTCGAAGACTGAAACATCTACGAGACATTCAAATTTGAGTACCTAGCTCCTGTTACAAATGTACTAAAAGAAAATGAGTGACCGGCTATTATACAACTCCTAGAAAAGGTTTGCCTTTTAACGCATCCCCTTTATGCGGTGCAGATACGGCAAGACAATGCACACGTACATGTGCAAATAAAGTTGTACTATTACATACCTGTCGAAGACTAGGAAGGAGTTACAAGAACTAACTGTAATGGGAAAGGAGAGCATAGGTGGCCGTCGTGTCGTACATTCTCCTGTTGTTTGCTTTTCATCGTCTCCTACGAATTGCAGCGTATTTATTGAAAAGCTGGGACGAATTTTGCTAGATTGTAACATGGCGGCTAGCCGCTTCGAACGAACAGATAGGTTTTTCGAAAATACTGCTGCTACTACAGCTGCCTTTATGAGGGTCTGTGTCACTCGCCCTCTGGGACACCGGCAGCAGACATCCGCACAGCGCATCCGGAGCGTTACGAGACTGAAAAACGGCACGAAAAGGTGCACGAGTGCTAACAGACGTGGCGTTCTGTTAGCGAAGGCGTTGTGGAAGAAAAAGGGATCGATTCCAGACAATCACCATTGTCATTACATTCGTTGCCACACCCGTTCGTTCGTTCCATAGCGCGTTCCATACTTCGCACTGCGTGACTACAGCGATTTCGGCAATGTCCCCTACACTCTTCCGGGAGCCTTAGGTATCGCCAAAGTCATCGTCATCGTTAGCAGCAATAGTAGTAGGTACGCAAAATGTAGTGACATTATGTACCTCTTGGTAAAGTCTTCGGATGTCTATACACATATATTTCCGAGCGCCTGCGCGTGTGTTGAGTTTATCAATGTTAGATTTATCCCAGTTCGTCGCAAAGATTCATGGCCTCCGCACGGCGCTGGTTGATCTACCTACATGTGTATAGCTTTCGGGCGGCGGATAACGGACGAAAATATATGTGCGTCAAGACAATGGCGTTAATGGTGGCGGAGGTGTGGAAGCGGTTGTAGTCATAACAGCTGCTGTAATCGCCAGTCTGTTAACAAAATCAGGAGCTTTTTTGGTTTTCCGGAGAGAAACGGAAACACCGAGTTGTCTGAAAGAGGAAGTCATCTCCTGAGACTGCGCGACGCAAGAAGATATCAGACAAATAGACGGCGAACGGGAAAGAGACGGGAAATGGCAAACGTTTCCTTGCAAACTGATGGTCAGTGTGTTTGGAAAAGTGTCAGGAACGTTCTGATCCGGGCTAATGATGTCGAAACAATTTATAACATAGTTATAACATTGCTACTAAGGTAAGTAAAGAAGGCACGCATTTGTGGCATAGCCATTCATTATACCCAAAATTTATCCAACGAGTCGACACGGAGGAAATCAAAAGGTCGATTAACTCGAAATGACATCTTGTCTTAGATCAAATTTACTTACTAGCCATGTGCGTTTAAACGCAAAACCGTACGCAACGATAAAGCGGCTTTCCACAAACGTATGCATGTAAAGCCCCTGTCGCGCGTCACTTGCTGCTAATACGAGTTCTTTTTCGTCCTATTCTCTTCACGTCACGTCAAATCCCGAAGGAGACGTTCCGACACGTCGACGTTTCAAACGTCGTTTCGGTTCGCGTGCAGCCCCATAGAACACTCAAAAGCTCAACGATACTTCGGGTCAGCAAATGTGTCTACGCTTGCCGAACAGGTCAGAGATGTAACACAGAACGCAGAGTTCATTGCTGAGCGCGTTCACAAGTCGTTGTTAACACGCACTTTTCTTCCGTTTCCATACATCCTTCGTGGTCTCGCGCTGTAGTATGCGCTCTGTGTATACTCTTGCATGGCCATCGTATCGGTGATATCTACGACTGGCTCTATGTCGCAAGACGAGCGGCTTAACGTTACGGGACGCGGACACGAAATAGACCGTGCAGTAGTAGATGTAGTATTTAATTGGCGTTTACCACTGTCGCTACGAAACGAATCGGATAGTCAATCATAATAAAGACAAACCGGGCAGCAAATGACAACCGCGGTAACATCTGATGAGAAGAGTCGTTGACAAACGCATTACAGCAGCGTGCTGCAGACTAAGGGCAGAATGCGGTCTCTCTCTCTCTCTCTCTTTCTCTAATCCAGTGCAAGACCGCTACATTCCCGTAACAGCTTCAGTCGGTCTATGCACAACTGGTTCTCAAGAAGGACTTTGTTTATGAGATGTCATCTCGATGTCTAAGTCTAGGAGATAGATCCATTCGTGACCCCTGCGTCGGAGCCTATCTGATCGGCGTCCTCTTGGTGCTGTCAAGAAAAATTTGGACAAACGTTCACACCAATTCGGGCTTTCAATATCTACTCGGGTTCTCTGTCGCCGATCTATTGACATTTTAGATAGAGGTTATAATAGTGAAGTTTATTAATCGCCCGAAGACTTTTGCTTGCTATACGGTATACAATATGGATTACTACGCTGCGGACATCACTCAAGGCGCTATAGAATTTCGCTGCTAGCGATATCGAGTCAGTGGCGTGCTCGGCGATGTCACAGACAGTCAGCGTCAAGGACAGCTGTGACGGGAACAGCGTTAACAATGGGGCCGATACTTCTCTGCTGAAGTAAATGAGACCATCTTGATTTCGTGCGATATTGATAAAATTAAATTCTGGCGCTTAGCGACCCCAGCACAAGGGGCTAAGAATAAACCGGTTCATTGTAGAGGTTTTCGCGATCTTTGATACTTTGTTTGGTAGTATAAAAATTTTATTGTAATAGATTGCGTTCGTCCTACGGCTTAGTGAAAACACGGGTCCTTTCTTTAATAGGCAAAATGAGCCGTACCTTAACGCACGTTATTGACCGTCGTACTTCAGTCTCTACTTTGCTTTCGATCCTAGACGCACTTCTTCGCCAAATTTTTATTAGATCATATTATATAATACATGTGGCAGGGCAGTAGCCTTTCCACCCAGATAAAGATCATAGCGATCATGGTGAGTACCTGTAGTAGCAGCCTACTAGGCGCCTTGTGCGCGGGACTTCGGCTACGGTAAGGACATGTTCCGTAATCTATAGCTCGTTGTCGTCGTCGTTGTCATTGCATTTGTTGCTGGTAATAATAGTATCATAATAATACCTGTTGCTATTATTTTTTTTGTTGAATTTTTTTCTTTCCTATTCAATTACAGCACCCCCCTTCTGGTACATACGCTTTTCCCCAGTTAGTTAAGCCAGGTCGTGTCTGCCTGTATCTAAATAGCCCTAATAAAGCAGTTATTTCACGTTCAGGAATTCGTCGACCTATCTTCTTCTTTTACTTCCTTTGCCTTTTTCTTTTTTCCCATTGTCCCATTCATCCATCAATTAATCAACAATGGGAAGCTCATAGGTAGCAGCAGCAGTAGCCCCAACAGCAGTTACAGCGTAGTAATAGCCATTCCGCATCCCGCATCTCCGGTTATCATCAACCGCAGTTGTTGCTTGTCGACCATCGGCTAGAGCCCGCGGGCCTATAAATCGCACGCGCATGGCCTGTGAATACGTACTGTCTCATCCAATGGGCAATCCGCTAGTGGTGAGTTTTACAGAGACCGAATTGCCCCACCTTTCTACGCGTACTGCTGCTGGTGTCACAAATCTATCCATGTTAATGTCTGGCTACCTCGTACTCCCTGACAACGTGAAGGTCTAAATATCGAAACGCCGGCAAGCAAAGACGTTTGCCTTTGTAGCCATTGCTCCTATCGGCACCGCTGCTGCTTCTGATAGTATTGGTATGGTGCAGCCGCTGTTGTTCCTGAATCCGCCATCGCTCGACGTCTGCTGTTGCTAGTGTGGTGTAAGGGGGCGAGCTGAAGAAGGCAGTCGGGCAAAATTCAGACTGGGCCGCTTTGCTTTGGCGGGTAATTCCTCTGATCTCGCGACGGCGGCAACAGCTGCAGAGGCAATGACTGTGGTTCATTCATTGGCTCGCTTAGCCAGGCTACTCTAGCCGTCACTGTTGTCCTTACACGGCTCAGCTGTTATAGCGTTGACGGTGGCTTTCGAAACGGTTCGGCGATTCGACGCTATCTACGAAATTTGCCGGGGGAATGGTGGCACAAGAGTGTGTATCGTGCATACGTCTGAAACGTACTGCTAATAAACTCATCAAGTTAATGCTGAAAAGAACGCAATTACAGAATGGGCTCGCATGGTACCGGATAATGGAAACATACATTGAGGTTGCTAACTATAATTAACACTGTTTGATGAAAAACATACCGTATTTAACACTATTAAGTATAGCAGAAAAGAGTAGACTTCATGACACTGAAACACCGATTAGAATAGCGAACCGTAGTTCTGATATAAGGTTTGACTGGCACATTCCCTTTTGTGTCTGTCAAGGTCAACATTAAAAACTTGAAGCTTTAACTTGAGTGATGCTAGGTTGTCTGTTTGCCTTTTCACAGCCGATGGAGTAAAAGCCGTTACTTTTTCTTCGTTCCCGCCTACGCTCCGCAGCGGTCAGCTGAAATACTACGATGTCATTCTGCTACGATGCATATTACAGGATGAATAGATGGTGCTCTCGCCAGCGCTGGGCGAATTTTCTTGTAGTAAAACGGTTCACTCCATGAACAGTGACGGCGCTGAATGAAATGAAGTTGTTTGCGGCAGTCGTTAAAGATGGAGAAGTACTCGCAAAAATAGGTGATACAATGAGATCTACCTACTAGAACTATACCAGCGACATCTACTGGTGACCTCTGAAAACAATTAATATTACCGTTTGGAGGTATTCGTGCAGGCTTCTATAACTTTCGACCTAAACAGAAGACAGTTTCGTTTCCATTTCCTAAACACGAAATAGCGTGTAAAGGGTAACGCATTAAGCTAACACATCATAACGGCAGTGTCTGCGCCTTCTTTTCTCGTCCTTAGTCGAGCACTTCTGGCATTTATTGGCAAAATACCATATCATCTTTATCAACGCACTCACTCTGTCACGATGGTGATCAAACCCTAATAGAGACATTTAAGCCAAAGCGGGAAACGAGGGGCATTTTACATAAGAATCGTATATACGTCTTTAATAGTGCACACACATCATCTTCATATCACGCCAGTCACTTACTTCCTCCTATTTGGAATGGACGATTACGCAACGACGTTTTCTTGTTTTCCTAACCTTTCGCCAGGGGTTTGCGTTCGCATCTTCGGCCCTTCCGTGACGTCGCACCCCTACAGTTGTAGCTGTATATATTTATCTTCTGCAATGTTTTTACTATATAGTATGAATGCACACACGCAGCGATCGAAGGCTCTAGACTAACCTGCTTATACCGTTCGTAATCGGAGTAGGTTTGCTGTTAGTCTTCCAAAAGCAGCAGAACATAACACAACAGTTTCTGACCTGCCAGTCTGCGCAGGTCAGACTCATTAGGGATAAGCTCTCTTAGAACTATTTCACCGCCCCATGCTACTTACATTGCAGCTGATGGTTTGCCAGTTTGGCCTACTCCACTGGCCATCATAGGCCGTGACCACCCATCGCGAGACCATCCGTTAATCCCTTTAGCCAGAGCTCTCACCAGTTGGTCTGCGTGCATCATCTGTAGCTAAGCACTGTTTCGGCGTCTCTCTACTTTGTCCCATGTTACATACGTTGCCGAATTGCGTCGCATTGCGTATCTATATACAGAGATATATACATGCATACGTAATTGTGCTTACGTAGAGTGGTAGCGGTTTTAATGACCGCGGTAGAAGACATACGGTATACATAGAATAGCAGACTCACGTAAGATGCTGGGGAAGCCGAAAATGATGAGCTCAAACGAGTTAAATGAATACCTTGACGCCTGCGCAAGAGATGTTGATACCGTAGACTCCTTCAGCAAGATTCATGCGCGAGTACTGGTTTCACTGGCTTGGCCGCAGCAATTAGGTAAGCACCCAACTAGCCACGCGATAGAAGGGCATCTCTGGACATCGTGGCTCTTGCCGTTCCAGGGCAAAAATAAGGCACTACGGTAGCTGCAGCAGCAGCAGCCGCCGCGGTTCTACAGCTAAACGGACCGTCCGTAGTAGGAGGTAACGGTAGCATCGTACGTTCTTTTCTGACGTTTAAAGCACTTAGAGCCGCGCCCACTAACACATTTAGGTCAGATGATTGCGCGCAACGATCACCTCCGTCTGCCACTAATGACTGTCTGTACGCCGAGTGTTTGCATGGATCCCAACGTGGGGATCGGAGAACCGAGCAAAGGTCTTTGGGGTAACTGATACTGGGGGCATAATAACATGCGCTCGTAAGTACGATAGGGTATCCCGTGGGGAGCGGTCGTCTGTCCTGCGTACTAACAAAGTGACCCAACCGCCAGGGGCTACTGCATTGGTAAAAAGCAGACAGCAGCCGGTAGTCGGTTCACATTGAACAAGCGCAACTCAATTGTTGTCATACATTGATCGCCGCAGTCGTCCAGTGGTCGACAATGTCACCCTTGGCCGAAGGGGTTCCGGGTCGAACCCTGGGCGGGAGATGGCACAAACGCTTTAACAATTACCTCTCGTAGAAGACTAACTGTTAATCGTTACTGCTAGTTAATCATGTGACATTGCAAGATCCGGTAGTCGGATCGTCACGATTCAGGTGAAGATGCAAAGGATAACAAGTTAATTAATTCAGAAGAAGTACGGCAAAGATGAATTATCACTTTCGGCGCTATCAAAAGGATGCTCACTTTTAAAATAAATTAGTAAATTTTTATATGAACTTTACGATGTTTAATTTTTGCAGTCGCCCTTGGTTGTCAAAAAAAACGGTAGAGCATAAGACATCTTTCAATCATCGTTGAAACTAATTCCTAATCAGAAATGATGTACAGTTGATCTATATTGCTGATATATATAGATTCCCATCTACCAAATACAGTTGTTATTTGATTCATTTCTTTTACCGTCTGTATAGCGATAGCTTTGCATGCTTGATACGTTTTTGTAGACGTTGCAACCAATAGAAGGGCGGTAATAAAAACAGCGCGACGCGCGTCTCTCGTTCGACTGTGCTTGGTCCATCCCAAACAAACAAGTCTGCTTTTCAAGGTTTTTGCTAGGAGGAAGCGTTTTCGAAATTGAAAGACAAGTATCATAAATGAAAAAAAAAATAGCTATAAGGGAAAAAGGATTATAATCTGGCTTATTTTGACTAGCGGATGAAGCTTACGTTAGCAATACCAGAAACACCAATATCAACATCATTCAAATACACTACCCACTTTATAAGTTCGACACTTAAAAAAAGATTTTCTTCCAATTTTACGATTGTGGCAAACTGCATCAGCGTTGCAGCATTTTACACAAAGAACGATTAAAGCTCGCTGAAAATGTTTTAGGATCACCGGGAGAATAGAATTATTTACCTATTTTAAAGTATATCGTTTGCTTGCTCACTTACATCCTGCGGCCTAGGAGTATCCTTTTCGCTGACTGGCACTACGAACCAATGGCAACTGGTCGACATCCTCTACCAATGATAGTCTCCTGGTTGTATCGTTCTGTGTCGCTGACTGTTGAACGGTTACGAAATCCCCATTCTGCCGAGGTCACTACAGCCGCAGCTGTCGTCCTTTTGGCAATGCGCCAATCAACTCTAGCTATAGAGCTACGGCTAAGCCCGACTCGTAGACGCCTTTCAACGTGCCCTCGGCTGATTTCTGTGAAGGTCGCTGAAAAAAGAAGCCCCGCCGGAGTGAATTACAATGAAAGGGGTTAAAGGAGGGTTAGGTTTTGGCGCCACGGTGGTCGCTGTTAGGGACAACTAGTCCTTTAGCCGGCAGTTTCTTGGCATGCGACTCCTCGTGGCCGACCGAGTAATTGCACAAACTTTCTGCAACAATAGTTCACCATGGCGGTGACTACGCCATGCGTCGGCGCGGTCACCGCCATTACCGCTGCTTGTAAGCCACAAAGTCTCACAACATGGATGCATATATGTATGTATCGAAACTGCTATCGTTCTGACTGTCTGTGAGGACTATTTAAGAAGAAGTGAAACAGCAACCAACTAATATCGGTCGACCGTTGCAAGATTGTTTAGTGGATGGGTGTGTTTACAATTACTCAGCTATTCTATGTTTGCAAGTAGCTTGCGTGACCCGCTGCTTCCTCAGTGGCTGTTGCAACCATCTACTAAAAAAAAAAATAGAAGGATACATGTGTTAGCGAAGGACAGAAACAGTGCTTCATCCGCTACTTGGAAGATCTCCAGCTATTGAAGGTGCAAAGAACAATCATGTAATCACTTTTGTGAAGCTTATTGATGCCACCCCTGCTGCTGTTGCGACCATGATCCACCTAATTAGAGTGATCACCGATACTCCTTACAGTAGGTTCGGTACGCCCTCGGAATTGGTTAGAACTGAGCCGTAGTGCGTCAGGGGAAGTCGCAATGACGACGCAATACGTAGTTGAGTTTTACGCGCATGAGCATGAGCTCATCCGAATAACCAGTTTGCACAATGGCGAAACCTATACAGTTGTTTATCGTTAGTACTCCGGCTAAAACGATACCGGCTGAATGTTGTCTGGGTTAGCAAATTGTCTGTGTACACGCGTGTGTGTGTGCACGAGCGTGATGGCGCTATCTTCTGTAGCATGCTTATCGAGGGCATCCCTTCCCGCTTTCTGAGTTACTGATCAGCTTGATTTATTCCCAGGCACAAAAAGGTTTATATAATGTCTACATAATGAGAAATCACTAGGGGCCCACGAGAATGGAGGTATGGTAGGAGCATCGCCTGTACGGCGTAAGACTGCAGCCTCACGCGGTGCGCGCCGGGCTAAGCTTTAATATATACTAGACCGTGATACGACTGCTATATTTTGCCACCTACAGCAATCTCTGCTGCAACGCCAATAGATTCTTAGGCAGTGTAGCTCCTATATAGTTCCATAAATTTGAAGGCTACAACGGCTGAGTAAGCGTAGTTGGACTAAAGCGTGTTTGTGTGTACGAGTATGTGTCTATGTAGATGAGGCGGAATAGCGTAACGGGAGCTTAAGACGTGGAAGGACCAGGCGACAGGGAACATCGGCAAAATGTCGTTTGCTACAATGTGTATATTCAAGTTGAGCGAGAACGTGCCTTGTATTTAGATATCACCACTTTATTTCAGTATCACAAACAGCCATGTAGCGCTCAGACAGGCGTCGTCTGTCCAAGCAAAACGAGGAAAAACTTTGATCTTCTTCCTTTTGTGCTGGTCCTTGCCAGAGATTCAAGCGTATGGAAGTTGTACGTCAATAGCCACTATCATAGATACAGTTGCAAACAAGCACTTCTCATTGTTGATAGGCGTGCGCGGGCAGATAGATTGAGCTGTAAGAGCACGCTTTGGACTCTCAATGTCGGCGGTGGCGTCGCTGTTGGCTGTGGGCAATGTCTGAGTTCTGCAAGTTGGGAGAACACCCCCATATAAGAGCATTAGTTTGTCTGGCAGAGGCAAATAGCCTTGGGAGAGCTACCAGCAAGAACCTACGGTTACTACCTTCCAAAGTGTTTACCAAAGTCTGTGAAATCCCCATGTGATTCCATTTTCCCAAATAGCCTGCGTCCCTATTTCGTTTAGCGGTAGCCTAGCGACTAATAGATCTCCCGCCATCCTGTTCAGTTACTTCCCAGTGTCCAATGACACGCTGCGTTTTTGTGACACGCCGCTGCTATCGTGCACCACACACAATGCATAGTACAGTTGCATAGTGGAACGGTGCTGGATGAAAGGGCAGGGTTGAATGGTAGAAGGAGGGATAACAGAGACTCTGCTCAGTGCAGGGGTAGGACAGCGAAGTACTTGTACATATATTTAGTCTAACTGTACTTACCGATGGAGCCAGCACACTTGAAGCGTGGCGCTTCGTGCAAGTTTTTCTCTCTGCCACCATTTATTGGTAGCTATGGTCGTGTGGATTGAATCTGCACACTGCCGGCTAGATTCGCCGCTGGGTTCCTGCAAGGCCTAGTAAGCGCTCATGCTCACTTCTTTCCTACTCGGTGTTCTCGTTCTCTTGCCTTACTTCGATTCCTTCGTTCGTTTACTATCTCTTTCTTTTTCCCTGCTAGGCGAGCACAGCTTCGGTCCCATCGTAGTCGAAGATGAATCATGCTTTTTTCCACTCAGTCTAACTACACTGGTATAAATTCCACCACCGTGGCGATTGTTGCTGGCAACTGCCAACAACACTAGCGTCAGCAGCGGCATATATTCGGTTATCCCTACAATCCCATTTATTTCTTAGGTTGATCGGGAAGCTTATTTCTTGTTCGCGGTATTTTTGCAATGCGTATTCTCGTAAAAGCAATGTCTCCATTGGCTTATCTCAGTAACGCTGTGTACTTCTTTGCTGGGTCCCTTCACTGGCTTGGCCTGCTGAACCCAGTGCGAGCATGTCCGGTTCACTTAACGCAGCGAAGGAAAGCATTGGCCATCTAGATCCTCAGATGGCCTTGAAAGGACATTGGGGACGACATAAGGACACAACGCGAACACACTCGCGATGAAGGCCTCCAGTGTAACTCGGTTCGTAGTTAACTAACGCCCATGAATCTCAATGCGACAATTGTTGTCTTTATCATCGCCAGTTGTTGTAGGCATCGAGCAGATACAGCAGATGGATGGCACACCAATGTAATCGCGAAAACTATTAGCTGTTACTTGAGTCATCACATCTCTCTCTCTCTCTCTCTCTCTCTCTCCCCCTGTCTTTCTTCCTTTCTTTAACCTATTGTTCTATGAATGCACTTAACTAAATCACGGTAGTTTGTATTGTGGACCGCCAATTTAGGTACTACTATTTTGTGCTTAGAAGGACATTTAAGCGCATTTATTATTCTATTGATTGGCGGTACGCAGCCATATTACTGGCTGAAGCATCATTTCGTTAAGCTGTTTATATGTACACTTATGTGTTAGCCTCATAACATTTAACCGTTAACTCGTCTTCCATCCACTTCTACAGCCATAGGTACGCATTGCGTGCAACGACGAGGCCCCCGCTATTCGCTGTGTCTCTGATCACGTTCTTCTGCCTGTTGTTAGGCATCCTTATCGTCTACACTCTGCATTCAGTTACGTTTATATGTAGACATACAGAAGTGAGGGTGACCTCCACCCGGTGGAACTGACCAACAGGATTGCGGCAGTTGCCAACAGTACTACGACTGACCCAGTTGCTATTACGACTGAGCTAAGGTAATACAGCTTTCTGTCTACATACAATGTATGGGAAAGTACGGTGCATACCGTTTTCCTCGTAAAATTGGTTTTTCGGTGGCTGAAATGGCTTTCGTCCGCCAGTCTGCGCGGATCCGCCTCAACAGTTCAGTCATCGCACTCCCGGAAACCTCGACACCGACAAGCGATTATGAATGACAGGTTATCAGGATAGAAACGCCAACAATTCTCTGTTATGACACCACCACAACGATAACACGATTAAGAGAAGCGAGGTCACTTCTGCAATATGATTGATATTCTCCATGGTGTAGAGTATATGTGGCTTCTTTTTGAAAAGCCCGCTTTTGCTCGCTGTGGATGTCTGCTCTGTTACGTAATGGTCTGTAACGACACTATAATTGGTGTCTTGCCGCCACAGATAAGCAACAAAGCAGTGGGTTGGGGTGCTCGATATGATCGAGATACCCATCTGGGTGACTGCGGCCTGCGCAATAGGTCCAAAAGTACAAAGCACTTGTTGAATACGGTTTGCTATGCGTACATATATTAACGTCGTACATCTGTGCTTTTCTATATAGGGCCCAAGTTGCCAATGGTGTCGCCACTACGAACACTAGTTAGATCATCAGTGGATTCTCGATAGAATCGCGTCTTACGCTAGCCCCATCGTTACCCAGTTCAACGCTATCAACGTTATACCTGCGAAGCACCATACGACTGACGCACCGTTGACTCTATAGACATCATAGCCTACATACTTAAACCTATGCACTGCGGCGTACCTCTTTGTATTTTTTCGATGCACCCTTCTCAAAATACCTTAGCATCTTCGAACGGCTCTAACGCGTCTGTGGGGTGCTACCCTCCTGTTATTTTGTCCTTTTTGATTGTATTATACTAATAGACAGAAACGGCAAACCGTTCCGACATGGCGCACGATTCGGCATACAGCTTGCCATCGAGTCTCATAGTGGATTGGCGATAGCGGTCGGCTAACTGAGTGATGCCAGAGACTTATTCGGCAGTCAGCAGTCGTTACCGCTATCGCTGGTTGGCACACTTCATAGACTTGACTACGGAGGGGAGGATTTAAGTGCGAAGAACTGATGGACGAAGACGTGTTAGTCGGTGAGCGGCACCCAGTTACTATTGCTTTGGACCTCCGACACTTCGTCTCAAGGCGTCAGGAGGAAGCATGCCGAAGCCGACGATCCGAATTGATCTTTTGGCTCGGGTGAAGGCTGCAGCGGTCGTGAAGGGAACGGTTCGAATCTTTTGAGTCTCCGTTACGGAACATGAAAATCGGCGTTTGTACAACGATGCAGGACGATAGAAAACGAGAGGAACTAATAAAGTATTCAATGTGGACAAAATAGATAAAGTTATTTGACTTTATATAAACGGAAAAATGGTTCTTATTTAAATTCGTAAATTTAGAAATCAATGGTCTGCTAGGAAATGATACAGGACAAAGGTTTGAATGTGTAACTTTCTTCGTTACGTATAGATGTGCATTGCAGAGGTTCAGACGTTTTCACACCATTATCAAAAAGTAAATGATTTGCTAGCCGGAAGGTCGAACCCAGTTTGAAATCATCCGGTGATTCGCTAATGTCTAACGATGTCGACACAACCAATTAACTGCCGTTACCGAGAAGTTCGGGCCTCGAAGGCGTCGGGCAGCCGACCGTCGTCTTATTTCTTCGTTGCTAATTGCTATCGTGGCTATCATCAAACCACTTTTCTGTCACCCATAGCACTTCAGCCCAATTTACATTCTACTAGCACTACCGCTACTTGTATAGGTTGGCGGTCAAAATGACTAGTTGGAACTGAATAGTCTACCGTGAAAGTCTGTTTTTCGTTTTGCGCCGGATACTGTTTCTGCTGTAGCTGAAAGAAGGCCAGGCAACGCCCGACATCTTCTCTCTTCGGCTATTACTTTATATGCTGTGCTATTCTATCTCTCTCTCTCTCTCCCTCTGTTTTTCAGCCTGTTCGATGCGTCTACAAGGAGAAGCTCGCATGCATCACATATGTAGACGTATGTGACGCATCGTATACGATTAGCTGCCGAATCTATCGTTTGAGGGAAAACAGTAACGAGATGGAGAGCCTAGCAGCAGCGTCGTCGCTCTTACTGTAGACACAGGCACAAGTTCAGGCTTCAGCTGACAGTGACGGAGCCTGAATGAAACCGGTCTCCTTTTTCACTCTTTCTTCTTCGCACTCACTTCGTCAGGCCGTTTGACTTCGGAGTATGGACCCGCCCAAGATGTGAGCAATCAGCTCTGCTCTAGTCAAGACAGCCAAGCTAAGCGTACCCACATATCGCCCAGTTGAAACTAAGTGGAATGATGGTAGCGGCTGCTGTCGGGTTTGCTCCCGCCAACGCAAACGTTTATTACGTGCTGCTAGCTCATGCTGTAGCAGGCAGACGCGTAGCAGCTGCTTGTGGCGTGAAATATCTCTTAGCGCTGGGCTAGTCGTTGAAGTACGGCTGAAGAACGGGAACGCCACTGCTGTGTGTTGCGAACACTGAAGCAAAGCCTCCAAAAGAGGAAGTGGCCAGTTTACCGCGGAACCGAGTGTGAGGGCGAGCAAAGCCAGCTGAGAGAGGTAGAAGGGGGGTTTAGGGAAATATTATTGGATCCTTTGGACGCTATCGTCCCGAAAAAGAACGCAAGCTTTCAGCTCTGCCATTACTGGTTTACATATGACCGATACGACCTCTGCTACCCGCATTTTTCTCTGTCAGGGAAGAGCTGAGGAGGGAGCTGTTCGGCGTTCAGGGGCAAACTGGTGAATTGGGGGGCAACGATGGTGAAGGCAGTAGGGGGACTTCTAAGCCAGGACGAAGTCGTGGCTTGCTATTTACGTTGCATGAAGTTGAGCTAGTTGCCTGGTACGACCGAGTTGAACTTGGGGACAGCAGATTCTTGTCAAGCTTTTGCTCCGAGCTTTAACCTTGCGTCCTAAGTCGCCTGGTTTACAGTCTAGCTGCCTGATTACCAGTATATAGCTAAACACTAACAACACTGATTTTGTTTCGTAGCTCCTGCTTGTTCTCAATGATTCTTTATGATTGTTTCGTTTGCAGTACTGGGCTGTGTCAATTAGGCTTGAAAGAGGGTGCGTTAATCGCGGTAGCTACTATGGCCTTTGAAAGCTGCGACAAAAAGTGCTTGGCCGAACAGTGGCAGAAATAAAAACAGTCGAAGGACTATCTGTATTTGTTAGCCTTAGCTTCGTCCGGTGGTGTTTTAGAGTGTAACAGGGAAATGTGTAGAAGAGCGGAACAGGAGAAAAGTAATGGGTAGAAAACAATAGTGTGAGTTGCCTGCTTTAATCGCTCGCAGGCAGTTCCTTCGACCCTAGTGACAGAAACTTGCTGGTGCGAGAGTGAGGGGTGAACTTCACAGCCCCAAACCTTAAGTGGTACCGTATCGGCAGTAGAAGTAAAAACCTTTTCAGTTTGTTCCAGAGTCTGGAAATTTGCGAGCCGACACTGCATAATAAAGTAGAGCATCCACATGTGTAGTATTCTTAGCAATAGGCCGAAAAGCATGGCGTCTCTATCCTAAATGAAAAACTTGACAGAGGACGAAGAACTACTGGCTGTTTCGGTGTACCGCCAAGGCTCTGAGTGACCGAGTAAGTACATGTGCGTGAATTCTGAGGTGCTACAGCTTGGCTCTATCGCATTAAAGGGAGTTCGGGATGAAGTAACGGAAATATTGTTGTTTTTATGTTCTATTTCAGCCTGCTTATTATGAATGATGAAGATGTTGAACGTTATTTAGTTGGTTATAAAGTTTCTTGAGAGGTGACATTTTGTTTTCCTGAATCCAATCTAGGGTGTCAGCATCTAACTAAATATGGCTACTATTGAGTTGGTAATAATTATCACTGCAATTTCCCAGTGACAAGCTAAATCACATGGTGACATGCTGCTTTTTATAACGCCTAATTTGCAATACCGGAATTTCGCCTGGCCTTATTGGCCAAAGACTTCCTATACCAAAATAATTTCTGTGATTGGCCTCCTAAAATCCCTTAGATCGATCAAGAAAATGTCTCCTCTGACAAACTAATCTGCCTTTTGCAAGTTCAATGAGATAATGACCGGAGGGTGCCAGCTATCGGCACCCAGCCCATTACATGATAACACAGTTGCGGAAATTTTAGTCGTAAATAAGTGGGCCTCATTTTATTGTGCTTCCATTCATATCATTTACGTAGCTGTCTTCGGTTATATGCAGAATCTTCGACTTATATTTCAAGCTGCTACACCTTGAGAACATCGCACTTTAATTCTATGTATTTACATATTTATAGATGTATGCTAGCGCTATCTATTCTCATTCTACGGCTGCCATGATGTTGATCTTGAGCGAGCAGAATTCCCAGTCACCAAATGACGAACAAAAATGCAGCCCAGTTGCCGCCTGCCAATATTGATGCACTAGCGAATTGATGATATCTTCAAGATCCGACCTATCGGTAAGTCAGGCTAGGTTGGAAGTAGGAGTGGAAGAAGGGGGCAACTGGGGTGCAAATTGTAGCCCTACTGCTACGCAGGCTCGGAGATCTATTTTGGTGCTAGCCGCCCTATGCAACATTAACCTTGTATCTTCTGCTCTGTACCGCGTCCTGAGCCCGATTCAGGTCGGCAAACATGGTGACGGAATGGACCATCAAAATGGTCGTTCGGCTGGTTTCTTTTTGATGACACAGCTGTAGCATTGGTCGTTGCCGACAGCAATACGGCCGGACTCTCTCTTCTACTCTGAGACTTCAAGCAAAAGCCGGGAGATTAAAAAGGCGAAACACCGCCTGCTCGAACCGATCATGAACTAGACAATCCATAGGTTTTTTGCAAGGCCGTTCCCGCTCCTCAACGCTTTTCTGGTGACGCCGACGGTGACATCGCCGCTACTGTAGTTCGAAGATAGCCGAGAACAACTCTTGGCGGGCTTAATCGCCCGTCAGTAAGGCAGCGGAGAGGACAGTGATGCACCAAACGACGGTTACCTAGAAGTACGATTTCAAAGCTGGACTGCTTGCTCGTATTAAAGCCGAGATAGGAGTATCGCCACATCGACCATTGGTAGAAAGATATGATTAGCCCTGAGCGACCCTAGAACGATCTGATGAAAGAACAAAGCAATATTGGCCAAATCGGAACAAAGTGTGTCTAGATAGTTACAACATGTGTATGCGCAGCGAACAGTGCAAATATCAAATGTAGAAGTTGAATGATTGAAACAATTAACAGTAGTTAAAACTCGACCAGTTTTAAGAGGATTGAACAAGGTCGTCCTACATGCCAGGTCAAGCCTAGGCCGTTGTGCGGATGTGGCTTCCAACAAACTTTTCTGCCAACACACTTATAGGTAAAGTACCGCAGCAACGCAGTCTAACTTACCTCATTCAGCGCAGTTTGACGTTTGCCATATAAATAAACCGGCCACGCACATACCAACCAAATTTATGGCCTGCTCCGTAAATGTCAAACAGCCGGCCAAACAGACGGCCGATTTCGTGGACGCCGCTAAAAATTAATAGTGATTTTAATCCTGCTGGATTTTTTATGGCTTGGCCCTTTCATTGATAAATCTAGCGCACATTAAGTAAACAGGATTCAAACAACATCCCGAAACGAAACTTTTATCCAAATAAAATAAATCTTTCCACAAACGTATTTTACCTAGGTAAACCACCATTTGTTCAGCTTTATGCCGCAGTGCCACACACGTTGACCGGATAGTTAACTACAACCTATTCATCAGCTGATTTTCATGTTTGATTAGTGAGAACGGTTCCACGCAGTGCGAATCAGTGTTCTTTGTTTCACCGCTGATTGCGTGTTGCTTGTCCTGCTGGCCTACCAGCTCGGCCTGTTTACACATCTATGCTTGCCTCGTTGTGTGTGCTCGATTCCGCTTGCCAGCGTAGCCCCCATCATATGCAGTCCCTTGCATGCCGATTTCGTCATCGTGTTATCTCTTAAAGCGTAAAGAGAAACCAAATACCGAAAAACGGACCGTGTCAGGTCTTCAATAATAACGACGCTGACAGCAACAGCAGTCGCCGTGGCAAAGTCAGTAAAAGGGGGGCTGCCATGGCCGCCGAAACGACATATCGAACCCCAGAGTTGCCTGGCGGTTTGTCATCTGTCCGATGTCTATGACCTTTTTCATGTTTCTACATAATAAAACCTCAAAACCGTTGATATATTACCACACCAACAGACGGGAGACAGCTATGCAAAGTGGGAATCGGTACGGCTGGTTCGAAACTGATGATCCACTTCTATTGTAGTGGTTGATCGCTTTCTTTTTCTATATATATATATATATATATATATATATATATTTCTCTTTTTTTATATTCAGTCACTGGTTTTTCTTGGCTCTAAGTTTGATCTTCTCGTGTTTTCATATCGTGCCCCTCTTCTCTATTCACTTGCGGAATACGGGTTTCGGTACTGTTGCGCTGACGGGGGCCGATTTGTCGAATCGGAGTTTATTTTCTGTAACCGAGACTTAGAACGATTTTCACGCGTCCTTTATCTACGACGGGATTCGAGTAGCTTTTTTTGTGTTTCTTATAATTACGGCGATAAGGGAGGATAGAAAGCCATATATATCTGGTTTGTTTGGCTTTTTTTTGTTTCGGTGTCGATTGCTGCAGTCGGCGGATGTTTTTGAAATGAACGTGGCGCGAAGCGTCAAATAACGCCTGCCTAACGTTTATAGGGTATTCTAGATTGAAAAGTTATTTAGCACTGTTTAATAAGTGTGAAATAAGCCTTTTTTTCATTTTTATGATATAAAGTAGAAAGTATGAGATAAGCGCATAATATGCTCTTCGAACATACACTATAATTATGTTATTTGCCAAACGAATAGCATTTTGTCTACTTATGCAGGAGTACGAGTATATGGTACGAGATACATCGTACACTTTCTACACATAGTTGGTCTTGATTTGCAAATGTCCTTTTTGCCATTGCTGGACAGACCTCAACTGGCCTCCCGTAGATCCATCCATTCATAGATATCTACCCTACCCACGTTCATGGTATGTTCGTCGAGTCTAGGTTTCTTACATTCGCACGTATAGATATTTCCTTAGGATCTGCGAAGAACCTGTTGGCGCTAGCTGTCGCGCGGCTGCAATAGCAATGCTATCATTGATCTCCCGTCGCAAGATGCTATCTACCTACCTTTCGACGTGACGTATTTTTCTCAGGAGATCAGAACAGCGGAATAAGAACGAGCAGCAGGCCAGTTGAAATTATGCCAGCGGTGGCCAACGGAAATGTAGCAGAAAGAAGAAATATCTCTTTGGGAACCATGCCGTTCCCGCTGGATTCGCTTGTTTCCCTTCATTGTCCTCACAGTTGTTGTTATTGTCGCCGTTGTCATGGTGGTCTATGGCCGTTGTGCGTATGTCTGTGTTCCTCTTGATTCGTTCCTTGATTTTGTTCCATCGGGCTTATTATTTCTAGCATCGCCGTTGCCGCCGCCAGCAGACCCAAGTCGAAATCTCGACGAAACGCGCTGCCGTTAGTGTTGTTGAATCCTGCTTAAACGACGCACCGACCGACAATCAAGTGCCGACGGAGCAGGCATGTGGTGCGATGTGGCGGTAAAAAAAGAACGAAGGTCCACGATTTCGACTTCTTCTTCTTATTAGCCTATCTTGATCTGTTTTCGCCGGTCGGTGCTTGAAAACGACGGCTGACGCCATCAACGACTCTTCCTCGCTCTTTGCATTCCGTAGCATCTCAGTAAGGGTAAACGAGCGATGATGGGGCTGTGTGCCACTGACTGGGGCAACTCCTACTTAACTGTGGTCGCTATGCCATGCGTTGTTGTGCTAGTCGCAGCTTGCCTTGCTTGACTCCGATGCGCGGAAAATTCCGATTTTAGTGGATTTCATTCGAGATAAAGAAAATGTTCGGAAATGACGTTGAAGGAGGGAGAAAATCTGACTTATGGATACGCTTTAAGAAAAAGAGGGAACGTCATACAGACCCTTTCTGTTGGGGGACAGAAACAACGCGTCAACAGGTAATTACAACAGCAACCGCCTCGGTTTTATCAGGTGATGTTAACGGGTTATGAAATACAATAATATATAGAACGTGCGACGCTTGATTTCTGTTTAGACCGTTTTCCTTTCTCTGTGCAGGCCTGTGTCCGGGTCAAACTCTTTATCACCTCGTGTTACGTTCGTTGACTTACAGACGCTCACATATGCGTGTATATATACATTTGCTTCTAAGTTTACCATTGTCCATCTTCGTTGACGCAAGATATCTTGGTGATAAGAATCTATCGGATAGCTGAAGCTAGCTTCGGTAGAAAACCTTTTCCAGAAAGGACTTTGTGATTTGAGCAATAACTGTATCTAAATAGGGACAAAACGTGATTATATTGGTAAGGCTGCAAGTTACAGAAACGCCACCACGACACTGTTCACTGTATAGCAAAGATTTAGTTACGCTTCAAGAGGGTGAACTGGCTTACCGAAGTCGACAACTATATCCTTCCGGAACTACAACTTCTCAATCTGGCGTGTCGCCTGGACCGCGCGCCGCGGTAAGCAACAGATGAATTTTCCAGAAGGCCTCGAAGTAAACAACTCATCGGATGTGGTACGTATCGTATACCCACCGGGCTAACCGATGCGGGGGCATGTAGTTGCGTTAGAAATAGCGATCATAACCCTCATAACGGCAGAACAAGACCGAGTCAACCGCCGTCCTGGTCCTGCGGGAGCTGACTACGACTGAAATCAGAGGCACCGTCGATTATAGACGGACACACTACTACCGCTACTAGGAAGCAGAGTTGAATCGCATGTACTGATTGAATAGGTGAAGGCCGAACTTACGCTATGGGGACCCTCAGACGGTGTGACGTCAGTAGAATACAGCGACTTCGTCTGATGTGCCCCGGGCCAGACTCTATCCGGAGGCCACGCCTAACAGGAACAGTCGGATATTTGGGCACGCCTTGTTTCTATATAGTCTGTATTGTTCCGTGCTGGTCAGTAGCGTTACGCATTAGCCTATCCGGTGAACTTGTGACGTTTGCTGGGCGACCTGGAGATGACTAGCTGTGGGGTCAGCTAAATGTAACTCCCTAATATTTAGTTTTTTTCTGAAATATAATATGTCTGTTTGTTCAATTGATTCACACGTATAGTGAACGGATCGCTTCTGTTCGTACATATCGTTCCTGCTATTTGTAAGAGAAGCATTAGCTGTCTCAATAGGACATCAACTGTAGCTTTCTACTGGACCTGCGTATATGCACGCGTACATAGGTTTGGTACACTAAAAGTAACGGGGACAAGTATACCTGTGGCTGTCTTATATGGACGCTTGACACAAAACAGAAGCTAAGTGCCAGCGACTACACAGATTTATAAAGCAGCATAAAACGAAATAACTATCTGCACAATAGTTACATTTATCCCGTGTGATGATAGCTACGAAGTCGGTCAAAATGATGATGTTGATGAACGCTAGCAAAGGTGGTTGATGCCGATGGACTCGACAGCTTAGCAGGTCCCCCCATCCTCTAATGCTTGTTATTCCAAGAACAATGCATATATAGCGAATGACAAAACCAATACATATATGTGAGTTTTATTTATGTGGAACACTATGAACGTTAAATGTCACGGTGGCATTTTATTACACAATCATGGTATTTTTAGATTAGTGTTTCCCTTTGGACTGGAGCAGGCCATCGGCCAAGGCCAGTTTATCTGATCTGTAGTGTCTCGAAAATAGTATAGATGGTGTTATGCTGACATACGTATACTATTGAATTACATACTAGACAAATCATACCTATCAACCCTACAACCAGTATCTACACGCGTTCTTCTGCGTGGTGATGTGGGAGTTAAGCACATACGGCAACTACTACCATCACACTAGAGCATCGTAATATTGTACGATATTATACAACTATGGGGTGCGCCGGATAAATGTGTTACGTAGACAAAGTTCTGCCGGTATTGCTTTGTTAGAGCATTCGGCAGTAGATCTACCGATGCATCGTATCCTGTCAGTAAACAACATACAAATATACTAGATAATGTCAACCTTATATAGGTCAGCATTCAACCGGTAGAGAAAATTTTTTGCTTGGATAAAAGGCGATCCGCTGAAGGCTGCGCTCTGTTTGGATTCGAACAATAAGTAATTTGCTTCAATAAGGAGACAGCGCGGAAAGTATTATTACCTGTACCTGTAATGTCGTCGCTTCTATTGGCTATCATACCTTATACTGTGTCAGTTTTTTGCTTCACTCCGTGCCTGAATAAGCCAATCTCTAAACACTGTCGTACGTGTGAGCCATAGCACTTCAGACCGAATCGTAACTAGTAGTCGTCTATCAGCGGCGTGCTACTTGCGCAGAGTCACGTTGAATTGAATTTCTCAGCTGCGTCTCTAAAACCGGTTTGCGTCGTGTACGCCCTTAACATCGTAGTGTTCCAATGGCGTCAATGTCCACCCCGCGTCATCTGTTGTTTGTTAGGTGGGGACATTTGTTTTAGACGAGTTTGATTTGAGGAGGCCACAGGAAAGACGTCAGGTAACTCAGAGGGCGGGATAGGATAAAAAGTAGAGGTGAACGCGAATCTACAGAGAGCTAACTGGGCGTAATAATTGATACTGAATGAGCTGACCTTCATGAACTGTGCTGTCTTATAGTTTACTTACGTCGGTAATCAGTTGGCATGGGACAATTTGGCCCCAACATACTCCATAGCCGGGCGGTACCCACATCATACCGCTGTGGTGAAATGGGTTAATGTGTGATACACTGAAATCGACCCAATTAGCCCATTACTCTAATGAAGATTGCGTGTTCGCATTTTGAGACTACGAGATAATGCAATGCTATGGTAAACTATACATTAAAGGGAAGGGAAAGAGCTAAAAAATCGTGTATACTCGAAAATACCTTAATTAAGAAATGAATAAATGTCCCACAAGAAACTGATTCATAATTAACTTGTAATTCTTAACTAATAGGACTTGCCATAATAAACAGGACAAAGGTCACTGGCCACACGCATAAAAATTAGTTTGTCATTGTCCGTCAAGCATTCCAAAATATCCCTTGCCCTTGCTCGCCCCACAGCGTTAGGTCTTTCTTCTCACGTCAGCGTACGCTGGTATATCTGCACATACATATGCACATTGATAAAATTGCTTTGTACCTATCTGTTGCTTTATCTATTCTTCAGCAGCAGAAATAACGATGAGAATTTGGTACAGTCTTCTTATTCACGGGCCGATGCCGGCGTCGCTGTTGTCTCTGCGACGATCGCAAGAGGTCGATCGAAAAGGGGATAGAAGACAGCATAAAGATACTGATTATCCTCAAAAGTACTGCACGTTACGTATTAAGCAGATGATCGTAGACAGATACTTTTGGCTGCATACAGACATAGCTGAGCCAGTCAAACAACGACAAGCAAAAATTCTGTATAATCCACATTCGTTACAAGTACAACGGATGGACGTATGCCCCTGTACTTTTGCAGGTGTGCATGTGCGTGTATGTGTGCCCATTGCATAGTAAAGAAGATTCATACTAATCCGAAACAGCTCGCCGAATAGTCGAATTCAATGGTGACACCGTCGAGTTTGCTATATCGCTGACTGAATCGCTTAATTAGAGCTTCGAGGCCACACAAAAGGGACGAGAATAGGACGATAAAGCGAGAAGGCCAGAAAAAGAAAGCGGGAAAAATAGATTTGTTGACTGGCTAAGTGCCACTCCTCTTTAGTCTAAACAGCAACAGACTATGTAAATATGAGGCTCTGCGTTAGGTTTGCCTGTTGCAAGCAACATCGTACCTATTTAATATCAGGATTTGTACCTGCCGTTTCCTGAACTAGCGAAAACAAATCAACTACAGTGAATATATAGCAAAGATAATCGAAAGCATATAGGAGAAATGAATGTAATCGATTTAGTGAAGCCACGTTAATCGAAGATTAGGCTATTACCTGTGAGTCTGTGTTGAAGCATTCTCGCTGTGCGGTCAGCTCGTGTTCCTGCGTGTGTTCCGAGGACGACGGGAACTACTCCTTGGCATCTGGTTGCAATGTTACGTTTTTTTGTACGTAATGTGAGCGCTTTGTGGGTCGGTTTAAGTTGAGGCCACCAGGACGCTGAAGTTACAGTTGGTCAGGTGACTTTCTGCTATGGGGAGAGCTACCACGAGTAAGTGAACTGGTAATCGGCATTTCTATAAGCAAGCAACCAGGCGGGCGTCGGGGCATATTGTATAGGCGAGGCCTGTGCCGTATGCTGGCTTTCTGCAGCTGCGGTTGTCGACGTTGCTTAATGCTGCCCCGCGGGGCATCGGCGTTTTGAAATTGGGAGAAAACAGAGGCCGACATAAAGAAACAAAATCAGATATGAGAGAGCACACGAAAGTAAGCGAAAATCTATAGATAAAAAAAAATCTGCAGAAACCTGCCCCGAAAACAACAGAGACAAGAGCGGCAGCTCAACAAATCATTAGTGAGAAAAAAGATAAACGTGTCTTACATTCGAATTCGTAACTCCGCCGGCTCGCAATTCGAACACAAAACAGAAGATCGCGTTGCTCAAAGACGCGCTTACGAAGGCTAGTGGCGAATGCGTCTAAGAGTCGAAAATATCCGGGCCCAACTTAATGCGGCCTACTATTCATCAATGCTACTTCAACTGCGTACTAATACTGGTACTTCTGTTAGACATACGAAGGTTAGGTAAAAGTCGTTGGAGATCAAGGACTTGCGGGGCCAAGGCAGAACGGTGCAAGAAAATAGCCGATGTTCTTGTTTATTCCCTCTGGAAGATCTGCTTCCACCGCGCGGTTCTGTGAGCTAACGAGGCAGGAGAACTCACAGAGCAAATGTCTCGCACAAGACTGATGGGAAAGGCTACGACTTAAATCGACTTGCAGCTCTATGGCGCAGTTGGGAACGGAAAGCATTTCAATTTAGCCACTCATGTCACCATCGCCCGAATAGCGCAAGGAAAGAGAAGACAGACGCCGGGTTTAAGTGCAGGGTTACACGCGCAGGCTTTGTTTGCTTGGAAACAAAGATCTCTGGAAAAAGCCGTGACTTAGGCAGCGGGATACGACTGGTCAATCTGCTTTTGTTTAGTGCTCACTTCGCCGTTGAATTGTATGAATAGAAGTTGGATTTTAGCCTTTTTGCGGTGGTTGGCCTGGAAATTGAAAGGAAACGCATTTTCTGAAAAACTCTTAGTTTTCAGAAAATGTGTTTTCAAAAAGATAATGTAAATAAAAAGATACAGTTTACGCAGTTTCTTTTACGTTTTTCTATGTTTGTTCTATATATATATATATATATATATATATTTTTTTTTTTTTTTTTTTTTTTTCATTCATTTCTGCAATAACTGGTACGTATTCGTTTGTGCGTGTTGTTTTCGTACATCGTACCAATGAATTCACCAGATGTATTCTATTAGCAAGAACATGAAGGCGAATTTAGTCAGCCTTTTGTATGCTAAAAATGAGTTGGAAGTCACCTAGGACATATGAGGGGTAGGTCATACATTTCTTATATTTTTCTCTTAGATCACAGGTGCTTATTCGCGCGGTTTCATGTATATTGACTGCGTATTCCGTTTGGCCAGCTTCTTTTCTGTGCGGCGGCCGTTCGTAGGCATCCACCGCGCACGTATTTAGGCATTAGAACACACAACGTTATAACGTCGCTATCAGTCGGCCATCGCTAGCAAAAGCGATTCACACACTTCATTAAGTGCCCGCAACTTCTAGATGATAAAGGTGCAGGCGCAGTGCTCTGCCGATGTCAAAATGGTGAGAGAAGAGCCTCTAGCGCCTACTACCACGTTTGTCTTTCTGTTGCGGTGGTGAACCTGCCATACTCACTTTGGCTTTCCGTAGCCTTTTGTTTTCCTTCTTAACGTTCATGAAGATACATGGTAATGATTTTGCTTGTGGCTTCGCAGCTCAAGGTCCTGTGCGCTGGCCATTGTCGGTGTCGATACCCAAGCGCCGCTCGCATCGAACATTTCAATATGTGCGAAAGAGCTTCAGTATGAGTGTGCACGCTAATGAACGTACGGCTATGAGGAACCTGTGTGTTTTGGCACCGGTAATAGCGCATGACGTTCGTAGCAGCAATGAAAGGCGAAAGAAAAAAAACTCAAGCAGTTGTAGAGGCGAAGAACATACGGCAATTCGCTGGATGAATGCCGGAGGCTTTTTTCTACCTTTGTTAGACGCGAACAGCCTAACCCAATAGGATTGAAGAGAAACACTGTAAAACGCTTCAAGGCACTTATAGGACCAGAACACACACAGCCTGGACAGTGTCGACATACACGCACATACAAGCGGTCTCTTACATGTACTCGTCTATATGTTTAGCTATAAACGTGTATATGCAAAAATGTACGTAGTGGGCGAAACCGCAGTCTGCCGTTTACGGCAAGCGGGGTCCGCTCATGAGACAGTCGGAAATTGCGCTTCAAATTACTATAGCAGCGAATTCGACTCTGTCCAACACCTTCAATATTAGCCGCAGGAGTCTGCGTGTAGGCACTTTAGCGAGCACCAAGACGTGTGTGGTGTGCGTTTACATTGCAGAAGAAGCAGTAGCGCCAACAATGCGACATGGTGGATGTATCATTTGTGGAATTTCCTTCTGTTTCCGCATCACCCGCAGCTTAGGCATGGGTGGATGATTTCTGGAGGTCTAATTTAGGTTATGTTCTTATCTTCTTTTAGACACCGCTGTCCTATGGGCCAGCATTGCAGTTCACTATGGGATGCCTTAAACAGTATAATAAGTGCAGGCGAGGGAGAGAAGATGGCTAAAATAAGACCTTCCTCAATAAGAGGTTTGCTACTGTATCCCTAAGATTGTGGTACCGCCAGCCACTACAACCATGAAAAACCCTGACAGATCCAACCCTATGCTTTAGTGACAGCACTGGCCGTGAATAAACTAGACATCAAAATAAAGCGCACAGAAAAAGGGGTTGCTTAATTTTCAGCTTTTTCTCTGCCGCTGTTGTGCATTGTACTCTCAGAAAACGCTCCACCGTTGCCACTTCAATCGTAAAGGCTACACAGTCGTACAGGTACTCGATTTTTGGTTTCTTCCGACAGCAAGGTGATCCCAAGGTTCTCAAGTAAGAGCATTATTATATTGTAGCAAGTTTAATCGTGGGGATGATAAAAGACTGTGAGTCAGGGCCACTTTGTGCTCTTCTTGTCTACCCTATTTATCTGTCCGATGATTGTGCGCTATTTTCAACAATTCGGGCTGATGGCGGCACTCAATTGCATGTCGGCGAAGGCAGTTCGCCTGCACAATAACAACTACGGCAGTAGGAGCAGCACGAAACGAGTGAACGGATTACCATCGGCTACCCCGCTGTGCAAGGGGGGCGTTACCTCTTCTGCACCCGCTGATAATGCTGAGATTACTACGTCTCAGGCAGACTTTATCTATGCTGTTGCTGCCGTGAATAGCATTTGCTTGAACCTTGCATGAGCGTGCCTTTATAGAGCACATTGTTGTATACTGGCTGTACATGTAATCGAATAGAACGAGCTGAACAGGATATTATGACGACAAAAACCAAATGTTGGTGTTCTTCCAAAGTTTCGATCAATATAATCGTCCTTGGAAAATATATAGGGGTCGTTGTTGTGTGCTTTTTTTTTACTTCTCTTGTTTGTACTCTCTGAAAGGCGTACGCGTTCCGGACATTTGATTACACAGAATTTTACGGATGACGTACCGCAGTTTATACGGCTACAGGAACTTTTCTGCGTATTACGCGTGATGATTGCGCAGATGACGATGAAGCGATTCTGAATCGAGATCTGATCTCCAGCAGTAGAGATCTTCCGTTTTCCGGTTCGGTGCTTGGGTTTTAATTTTTTCCGCAAAAAGAAACATGAGCCAGTATTTCATAGCCTGAAGACGCTGTCATTTTGTATTTGGAAATTTTCTGATAAATCATAACCCAGCCATCTTCTACAGCTGTCATCATGAACCAGCGACGATCCCGTAAGGACGGTAAAATACACATGTTGATCAAAAGTTAGATTTTACCGAAAAGGAGTAACGCTAGGAGAATCTCGATTGCGCCAGACATCAAACGATTGTTTATATGTGTACGGAGGACCCATATGTGAAACGTATTGAATCCAGCAACGCGCTGAACAGTACCGCTGTTTCTGCATTGTGAGATTAACATACGTAAGTATGATTACGTGCATTTTCATCTCGCAGATCCGTCTGCATCCGGCTGATAGAATTTCAATTGGCTAAGCAAGCTCAGTTGTTGCTTATTTTTTGTTGCTGTTGTTGTGTTTGTTCGATCTATTGACAATCGTCAGTAAGTTAGCAAAAATAGTTTTCTTTCAACTGCGTTAAGCGTGCACGCGGAGCATCATTATACGTCATAACAAAAACAACACTCGTTTGAAGTTGCCGTTGTCTACATGTAAGTTGTGGCTGCAATAAAAATGATGGTGGTGTGGGTGCACCCAGAGCAAAAAATCATCCGCTTCTCTGCCATCTCAAACGTGTTTTGCCGCGGGCTGTTCGCTAAGGCCCGCGACCGGTGTCGCTGGCTGGGCATTAATATCCTTAAGCTATTGCTTTTGTGATATGGGTGTTCGCTGTGGAGTGAAAATTCGCGTACATATTGAAGGAGCTTATATGGTCTATCTATTAGAGACAAAGTGCACCAGCTGATAGAAGTCGAGAGAGGAAAAATAGAACATACAACATCTCGTATGAATGACAGCGTTACTGATGGTGGCGCTTGTTCATTCAATGATTTACTTACTTGTCAGGAAACATAAACGAAAAAAGAATTCTCGTAGGACACAGCCACAACAGCGCTAACAAGAGCAGCGGCGGCCCGTGGTAGATCTCTGCAGGCGTTTTGCCGACGGGGAGCATTTGACATTTTATTGGTACAGGTTACTTCCCCGTTGTTCATCTGCCTTTGTACTAGACACAGTCGCGCCGGCGGATTTCGATCGCCAATGGCTAACTAGTCATCTTTGGGTTGAGGATTGACCTTTTTCATAGACATCTTTTCATTGATTGGTAAAGGGCGCCGACGGTAATGATCACTGTGGTATTCGAGAAGAAGCCTGAAAGCCAGTGTCAGATATGCATAAGAACGGAAACATGTAATTTAACGTAACGTATGTATACCGTAGCGGGTGTTGGATACTAGCAGCGAGCTTGACCTGATGCCTCACGTTAATGAATACTACTGGCAGATCAGATGGAAGGGAATAGCAGCGCATGGTCACTAATCAGATCTCAGAATGAATGGCTCTAGGTAGCTATGTGCTCAGAATGGTCATCGGGAGTCACTGGACCAGGTCGGCCAAAATTGAGCAGAAAATATAAGATCGACGTCAAAGAGGAGAGTTGGATTAATATATGAAGCAACTAGCGTACAAGAGGAGTACAAATATTATGCACTTATACAATATTATTGGCTAACTAGTCACTGTGAGGAAACAGCGGAGTTCATCCTCTTTGATTTTTCGCGTAAGTCAACAGGAAATCGCCGAAGACGGTTAACTTACTGAAAACATCCACGATGCGTTGCCGATTAAGGGAAAAGGTCGTGCGAACGGCTAGTGGGACATGGTCGACTGATACCTAGCGTAATTCTACTTCTGACGAACTTTTTTTTGGAAAGAAATTGTCTCAATTCTTTGCTTAGATCTGGGGGGCAAACATCGTTAAACATTAAGGTGTGGATTTTTCTGAAATTTGATTTAGATTGATATCGAAAAGAGAAGAAAAATAGAAAAAAGAAACGGAAACCATTTTCATCTCTAGTCGCAGAAGTAACAAATGCATCTAGTCCATTGTCAGTATTCGCCCAATGGGCGTTGCTAAAGGCGGCAAAGTGTCTCTTCAACGACCAGGCGGCTCGAACCTACCTAAGCGAGGCTGAAGACGATGTCGAATCACTAAGGGATCACTAGTAAGCATTAAGGTACCAGTAGCAAAAGGCCGTACGACGATTTAGGGGTGGGGATCATGGGGAACTTGAATCAGCTAACGGACCAGTGCTTTCTGTCAGACAGGTCCGGGGCCAAAGCGCAAACCTCGCAAACAAGGCCAGCTTTAGCATTCAAAGAAAACGATTACATCGAGCTGCCAGCCCCGCGATAGACGATCTCGACTAGTAACGAACCTGCACGACACCAATCAAGCTAAGCCCAACTAAACGGGCCCACGTTAGGCTGCCCTCTATGGTTCTACCGTTTCTCGATGACCTGCCCCTCTGTCGCCTTCGTTCTAAATAACTGTATACTATTAAATCGACGAAGCAAGGTCACCACGAAGAAATTATCTATCAATCTATATACACTCAGCGTGTGAATACACCTTGTTATGTACACAGGTTAGGTATACATCGTCAAAGTGAGAGAAACGTTGTATTAATGGGTTTACGGAAATTACGGAAAACTAATGAAGAGAACGGATTCATGAAAAATAGATACAAATCATTTATTGATTAATCGAATGAACGGATGGACAAACCCGACAAACTTTTGCCAAGCACACCTCTTCTGAATCGCCATCGACTGCAAAATAGGCGTTGGCGAGGAAAAATCTGTGGCTGGAGGACCTCGGAAAGGCGATAGGAAACGGTAGGCGATAAAAAGAACTGGAACCCGATGATAAAAAGGAATCGACAAACCAGCAATGTTCGTGCATATCAACAGAGAATGACTCGCAAAAGAAAGAACAATAGCAAATTACGCTCCCATTATTAATACTTTTTTTATTATTAGTTTATTATATTTAGTTATTAACCTTTTTATCAAATACGGAAAATTAATCAACAGCACCTCGGTAACTATCCTTGCAATAACACTGAAACACGAGGTACTTTGGCGGGTCTAATAGTCAATCAGAGTTATAGCTATTTTTTCAAGATGAGGCTTTCCCCCCCCCCCAGTGCTACAACCCGCCATAGCTGCATTACTAAATTAACGATGAGCGAGCGGTTAGCAGGAAGCTTGTCATATTCATTTGTGCTTTAGAGTATTTTAAAATAAGGAACTACCAGCAATTTAAGAGGCATTTAAGAAGTACGTAGGAATGTGTGGGGTACTTGTTGGCTTCTTGACACTACGACCGACTTGAATTGAAGGGAAACAAAACGCCCAGGAGCTCTTGTGAAGTACTTTGTGTCAATATTAATATGTATTTTCTCTGAACTAGAACATCCAATCCTCCTATAAAGTTTGCTCGCTATCCACAATCCAATTCTTGAATGCCAATTGCGTTTCTGCTTTGTTATCGTGCGGCAACTGCCATGGCCAGTCGGAGCCATCAAAGTTTGCATCCACTATAGCCAATAGCCAAATGCCGCTTCCCGGTTTACCTATAGCAGAACGGGGGAATACGGTGTCTACTAGCGGTGTCCGGCGTCAGACGAACCATTGGCTTATGCCGCTTCCCTGATCTTGGCCTTTTTTTTGCTACTGTTTGACAGAACCGGGCTGCCGACAATAAGTGCCGCCGTTTAGCTTGGAGTCAAGCTGCTTGTTCCTTTCACCTTTCGCCGATGGCGCACCGATAGCTGCCTATACTCGGCCAGCTGTGATGGCTTCTTTCTTAGTGATCTGTCTTTCCCGGCTATTTTAAACCCGTTCCGCTCTCGATTGCTTAAAATGGAAGATGTAATTTTGATCACTTTTTTGGAAGAGGGCTGTGCATGCGATCCATCGCATTCCACCCACAACGACGCCAATAATACGACAGAGAGAACTTGAGGTGCTAATCTATTTGGCCATCAGCGGCCGTACGCGATCTGTACAATATCTTCAAAAAAAAATACGACTATTTTTTTCGCTGACGTGCAGTATCTTCGGTTACTTTACTTTCGTTCGAACGGCAACGAAGACGCCAGTGGCAATGATACGCGATCGCCGGAACCGACCGAGCCGTGATGCGCATAAGCAAAAGAAAAACGACCGCAGTTGAAGTAGTCGAGTCATGATTTTTTTCGCGTAAATAAGGAAATCTATCATTTCCATTATGTTGAACGGGAGAAGTGGAAAGGGTCCGTGTGTATTTGTATACATATGTGGATATGTCTGTGTGTGCACGTGTTATCGTGCATCTTGATTTTTAAGGTCTGTTATAAGATGGATCTGTTCATAGCATTGAACTATGTCTGCTGGCTAGTGGTTTTACTGTGTTGGCGGCCCAGGTGCGAAGACTAGCCTTGATATCAATCTTTGGCTCCCTGACTCATTGGCCCCGTGTTAATTTAGCCTGATATCTCGACCCCGGCATCCTTGAATACCTCGCTTGTTTTCCTAGTTTTGTCAAATCACTCACCGAATTCTACGGGTGCCTAACCCTATGCTTTAGTCGAATTGTGCGAGAACAATTTTAATCTGCTAGCGGCAGTTGCGGTCAGGTAGGCGTAAGTGGTCAGGACGCACAGGTATAAGGGGACAAATATGGTTGGATACACCAACGTATAGGATCTACCTGCGGCAGAAGCGGCAGCAGTGATGTTTTCATTAGTCAGTGAAGGCATCCCATTGTCACAGTCGCTACCTGCAAGTTCCCTGGAGGAGGCAAATCTAGCTCACACCGTCACCATATCTCGGCAGTGGTGGCGCTGCCGACGTTAACGGCAACGATGTTCCTGACGCGTGGTAACCGATTGCCTAAAGACGTCCTCTCACTTTGCCCCGTCTGCTCACCGTGGCTGCAGTAATGGTTTTGCGACGTAAGGTGTATTCGGGCCATGGGATAAAGTTGACAGCTACGTCGACTCACGCCGCAACGTCACATGATACTAAAGTAGCGGCTGAGTGCTTTTGTGTCACTGGGGTTTTTGTCGCGAGTTGAGCTTCCGTGGAGTGCATATGCCGCTGTCGCTGAAACAGAAGACGAAGACAAGAAAATCCGAGAAGGCACGCCAGCCCAGAGCATGTTGTTAGTGCTATAGAGGAGTGAGCTGAAAAGAATACTGTAGGCCGAGCTAACCCGAAATACAATTTAAATAAACTTTGTTTAATATGTGGCATCTTAGCCCCGCGACACGCACAAGATAGAGATGGAAAAAAGTGAAGACAGTGTATCCATAGTTGTATGTTTAATTGGATCGGACGAGCTACGCTTTGCAGACAAATGAAGTTAGCGACAGTATAAGAGGTATCGATTCGAGGTTCGGCTCAAGCTCAATGCATATATGCTATGCAGAACCCAACTGTACTCTGAAGCGGTTCGTACCTGCGAACCTCTCATTAATGCAGATATGATATATGACATAATATGATACAATTAATGTCCACGCTTAAAATGCTGCATAAAAGGTAGAATAAGGTTTAGCCTTGTTGTGTGCGCGACCAGCTTTCTGGTTTTCGCTAGTGGACTTAGCCCATATACGACGTCTATACTACGGGCCTCAAGCATTACATAGAGGTCATTCTCACAATTCACCTTTACGCTGGCTGACTTGCTTCTTCTTCGATGGTGCTAATGAAGTTGTTTTTGCCGCACAAAAATGACTGCGTGGGCCGAAACGAAAAGCAAAATGGCCACCTCACTTTGCCGCGATGCAGGATACGATATCGAAGCCGCAACAACGGCTGAGGATACTATCAAAAAATAATGTTGATAGGGTGAAGCTTTCGACGTTGTTAATATTCCTTCTATTCAGCGTCTATGTGAGTTCTTAAAAAGATCGTGCTTTGAAAATGGTGTCCAGCGTGAGAATGAATACCTGATGGACTAAAAACCATAGATCTGTTCGTCGCACGCAGAGCTTCTCTTGCATCTTATCAAGAACCTGAACGTTGACCTGAGCTGGCGTTTAAATTAGTGCTCCCCCGGCTCCACTTTTTCCAGAACAAAACGCTACGTTTAAACATGGGAGACCCTTATCAATCCGCTTGCACACTTCCCCAGATCAGCGGTAACACAAACATGTTCTCTTTTACTTTAGTCTCTATATTTACCATTTCTCAGCGTCGATTGTTGTTGTTCTTGAGAATGTCAAAGGAATACAGCTGGAAAAAAAGGTCGATTTGCTCAATGATCTGCATGAACCAGCTCTGATTTTGGCATACACTTTGCCTCCAGGAACCGCGCTTACGGAAGAGACTGACGAAACAATGAATAGGAACGTTTAGCTCGAAAAATAGCAGAAATGGAATCGCGATGTGCGTCTACCTACGCTATTCTGTGACGGCAGTGGTTTGCGATCGTAGTGTGGGTGCTATAATTGGTGGGGGCATTTTTCGAGAGACGAGTGTAGCGACCGATATTGTTTGTGGGCTCGCCATCGTAAAATTTTAGTGCGATTATTTGCCCGACTGAGCTTTGCATTGTAAATCATATTAACGCCGTCGTCGGCAAGCTAGAGATTCTGCCATACTAATAATAGTGATTACTACCAGTGCATTGATAATCGTGAAAGGAACGTACTTAATTGGGGATACGTCATCCATACGTTTCTAAGCGAATCATTTGCGATGCCGATTGGGTTCAGTGCTAAATCATTTACGTACTTCGCGCTGTGCGCTGAACTTCTATATAACAGCATCAAGAGTGTTCGTATCAAGTTTAATGTGATAAAGTACTCTTTGTTTGAGCAAATATAGGGTAAGTTAGATTACCGAAGGCTGTTTCTGATACTGTTCTATTTAATGTGTCCATTTCAGGTAAGACAATCGCTACTGATTAATTGGGAACAAGTTCGGACTACGCGAAGGGGATAGTCGACCTTTGGGTCTGCCATTTGCCTGTGCCTTCAAAGAAATCGACCATCGATGTCGGGCATCACGGTCGCCTATCGCACAGATCATACAAACGTCGTTTATTATATCTACGAAATAAGCAAATATTAGTTTAAGTTCGAAAGGGGAAAATATATATATGGGTTCGCTTACTTTACAACGGGTCAACTGGATCATTTTCTTTATTATAACTGCTCTATGAAATAGAAGTTTTTCCGCGTGTCTCAGTTTTTTGGCTTTACCACCAGACAAGAATTCGCGGCCCTGTCTGGAACACATGAATCAAGATTTGACTTTAGAGAACTTTAGGTTCAATCAATTAACTGACCGATCACTCCTCCAAGGCGTCCCGGTATCGCATTCGCGCATTTCTGTGGCTTACCGAAAACAACCGACTTATATATATAGTACATATATATAATATAGTTACCTCGTGGAGAGTTTACAGAGTCAAAAAAGGTAACCTGATTTTTCCTCGGCCTTTTTGAGATGTTTTCTTCCATTATTTTTAGCTTTATTGACGCCTCGAAAGCAGCAATGGCCGAGTGCCTTCTTTGCAGTTCGCCTTCGCGGCGTGTTGTCGTTATCGTTTTCTATTGATTGCAATCGTCAGCGGATGCACCATCGCCCCTAGCCTTCGCACCTTACGAGCAATGATTCTCGAGTTGACCTATTTGTTGATGCTGCTGCTGGGGTAGTAGAGAAACAGAAGAAGCCACACGAAATACTGAGGCTGGCTTCGATCTCAGTCGTAATAGCAGAAGGAATAGGGCTATGGACACTTGCTAGCGATAGCAACGAAACAAACCACACGACTGGGCCAGTCTGCTGCTCCAGTGACGCTTCTATTTCGTTCGCGTCTTTGGCCTCGATTTCGTTACAACTGCCGACTTTCAACGGTTTTATTAGAGTGCACTTCTTACTATATTGCTGTTCGGCAGCAAACACGAACTAACCGACGTCTGCATCGCGGCCCCTACCCAGGTTCGTATCTGGGCTAAGCTTCTGGGCCGGCTTTCGTATTGTGGAGGTGCCGGCCGTGATCACAGTGCTACCGACTCGCCAGACGCCAAGAATAGGCACGCTAGCAATTGTAGCGGTCGCGCGCATCAACAACAGGACTAACGGCGGGTATGAGGCTCACTCGATCCCTACCTTATCGTTTTAAGTCTTTAACTCGGACTTCAGAGGACGCATACCGCGCTTTCTAGCTCCACCTTGAGAAATAACTGCGTGCAAAGACAGACACGGTAGCAGAGGTCACGTGAACAACAAAATCCAGCGCACGGACAAGTGTAGCCCGAGCAGTCAGCTTATCTGATTCACGTATTACTGGCAGGTCACTTATAGTCTAGTTGTCATGGGGTTCTATGGGTAATCCAAGCAATACACGGTGACGAGAGCTAATCAGATTGAACTGATGAATTCTTATGGAATAGTTAGTTTCTAGTTAGCACTTTAGCTCTAATTGTCTCGTTGCATTTGAAGGCGTTTCCTGCAATCACGACGGATAAGATCGACTCTAACTTTCCTTAATGTCTACCATCTAATCTGTACAGGGTCGTTGACAAAGGAAGGTAGGTTTGCAATGCGTTTATTGGATAGTTAGCAGGCATTGATTACTTCGGCCTGGTGTTCTACATATCTAGCTGCACACTGTCAAGGTGTATAAAACAACTAATACGATTAAAATTACAGGTTTTTTCTTCTCATTAATAGCAGCTAAAAAATATCGGCCTAACAGGCTCCAATAGCTAGAGCCTAGTACCAAGACCACTGGTCGGACATTAGAGTACGTCCTTTTTCGAAGCTGCGTACACAGATCCGCGATCTGAAAAATGTCTGAAAAAGGCAGCGTTTGTGTATATTCGCCGCAAGAAACAGTTTGTGCAATATAATGGTGTACACCGTACAGCGATCAGGTATGTTGGTGTATAGCCCATGTTGGGATCCGAATCTGTGTTCGATTGTCCATGGACAGCAGCGATTGGGCTGTATTAAGAATCGGTAACATGTTGAATCCCTGAGATCGCTTGTGAATCAACTCTGTTAGCTGGTCAAGGGGGCCTTTTCGTTTCATAATCGGATTTCAATCGAACGCTTCGGGCGACTGTCTTCCTGCCGCTTATAGCGCCCGTCGAGATTTGGTCTGAGACATGGAAAACTGGCCGACGTCATCAGAACATGCCGCACGTTCATATCGTGTACAATTTAATGCAGTTACGAAATACGTTTTGTAATGAGAAATATAACAGGGAGAGATAGACAACAAGGTTGATCGGTAACGTTGCTGGGCTCAAGCATTGGAGGACAACATCTGATCCTGTGATTACAATATGACGGAGGACAGAGCGGTTTCGCGTTGTAGTGTCCGCTTTTGGCTGGGTACTTTTCATTTCAACCAGGAGTATGATAAAGTCAATTCCCTCGGAAACGGTTTGAATTATATGACTTGTTTGATACTGTGAGATTACTATAACAAAGCGCCAGTTCTGCCTCCACGGGGCCGATATCATAACATCTTGAATTCACTTTGTCCCAACTGGTATTCTGAGCATGTTCACTGTTTGAAGAAGCGAAAAAACGCGCAATCTACTCAATCAATTGAGGCTCTGCACGATAATCTTCTCAGTGGTCAGACAATCTGTTTGTCTGCCTATAAATCAGCAGAACTAAACGCATGCTGGAGCGTTCGACATGACACGGCCTTCAGACTAGATCAGAGATCGAAATTCTTCTGTGTTCCAGCTTACGCATCGAGTATGCCGTGATTTGATAGGTTTAAACGAAATACGACGCTGAAGAACTTCACGATCGATCTTCAGACCGTAAATTAATTGTTGACGTAGGCTAATCAGGACTGGACGGGTTCGCTAGGTTGGCGAAAAGGTCTGTCTAGACGATTCAATTAAAAACTGATCAGCAAAGAGTAGTAAACATAGCATAACCCAGACGGAAAGATAAGTTAACTAAGCATGCGGGCTCATTGGTACAACCAGAAGGGAGTTCGCTGTGGTGGCATCCTGATGCTATATTGGGGTCAATTTGTACAATATCATTTCAACTTCTATCTGCTGTGGAGCGGGTTTTTGTGAGCATACTCCGAGCGCCTAGCTACTCTAACCCTCAAGATGTTGCCTATTGTAGAGCACTCGCCCTTCCCGGTCTCGCTTGAATCTCGAAAAGCTCTGATAGTGATACTATTGATTTTGTGTATGCGTCGACCGTGCATACCGATCTTTCGCTTACAAGAAATAGAACCAGTGAGCCTTAGAAACTTACCGAATCTGGTGGGTGTAACCGATTGGTGCAATGTTTAGAGAACGAGAAACAGACCGTAATAATGCACGCTGCGCTGATACTCAACGCAAGACTGAGCATTTCATCTTACATTCGTCGACGGTTTCTGTCCTAAATTTTTTTGCGAAGCAAGTCGAATCTATGAATGAAGGCCATACGGCCTTAGAAGGGAACCGCGCTCGTTTAAGGGGTAAGCACCAGCCAACCCCTTCGTAACACGACTGACCGGCTGGGGTTTTGTAATGGGACAGACGAAACTGGAGAATAACGTAGATTCAGCCAAAGAAAGACATATGAAAGATTAAAAAATAGTAGTAATAAAACAGATATGTAAGCCTCGTTTTCTCTGTGGCGGGATTTCTTGTAGGGCAGACAGCTGGCCTCGCCTCACATAAGTCGATAGATGACTTGAAGCAGCTAAGGTGTGCCTTGTTATGAAAATCTGTTCGTCGGTCTATCAACTTAATACTTCACATGGTTCAAATAAACGACGACCGCAAAGACAGCACGCAGATCAATATCGGTTAGCGGGTCGGCTTGCTGTAAAGGTGTGAATATACCCCAAAAAGCAGGCAAAGGCCTGGAGAGGGCTAACTGCGGAACCTACAACGAAGGCCCTAGAAATCTAAAAAACTTGCAGCAAACTACCAGTAGTGGGTGGTGGAGAAGAATTTGAAATAGATTCAGGAAAAGCTGAAAAAACATGGATAAACCCTCCTATGCTTCTCTGTTAGCCGGGGTGTTCGCTGGTAAAGATGGGTAAATCAAGCAGTTTAGTTAAGGCAGAAACGCACTGTACGTCTGTTCCACCTTACAGCGAGCCTGTGCGTAGCTTTTAAGAGACGGAATGCACTGAGGTCGTTATCTTTTCGTCGTTTCCCAGTGGAAAGAAGCGAGACGAGGCAGAGTGTAGCAATAGAATGTGGGAACGTATCTAAGCACTTACTGAAAGCATCGGCGTGCTCCTGCTCTTCTCTTATGCCCCCCAACCCCCAGAGCATTCCTTGCGCTGCTCGCGTTTTCCTGCGCTTCCTCGGTTTTTGATTCTTCCCAGCTCGAGCGCTGTTGGACGCACGTTCCGAACTCAACCAGATCTCAGAACACAACGAAGCTTCTATATACACGATTCAACTGTAGAAGCATTTGAATCACGGTCTTGATCTCGATGCAGTCCGTTTCAGTTTGTTGATGATGCTTAGGGGAATCTTTTTTCATTTTCCGTCGTACCCCTAGCTGTGTTTTGTTTCTGATTCAAGGCCTTTGTTCTTTCGCCATTACGTTCTGCCGTTAGAAACCTTCGAAAGGTCCTCATAGGGTCCTGGTACGAAAAACGTGGCGAAAATGCCAAACAGAACCGTGTATAAGCATGCTGCCTGAGTGGTATTTGGGGAAGACAATCATCTATGCATGTGTATCGACAAAGATGACGGCACTGACTGCAGCGGCCGATCCTCTCATTTCGAACAACTGTTCGAATTGCTCTTCCTTGGCTTACCGCTTACTGTATTATTTAACATCGCCTGCTGATTTCTGGGAAATTCTAAGACAACAGAAGTACGCAGGAAACGACAGCGGTATAGAGTGTTTGAATGCCCGTCTATTATATGCGTATAGGTATTGGTACGTACCGGAGTCTGTATCGTACGGGTGTACGTCTCTGATTGTCGAGCTAGCGGTGAAACATGCGATCTCCTGCACGTATTTTTTTTGGCTGTTTGGGTTAGAACTCATCAGAGGCGAGGACGTCGCCAGCGTCAAAATCAGCGCGTTTTCCAAATGACCTTGGCCTGCGTGCGCGTTTGATTCCAATAAAAGTTGTCGTTTCAGTTCTGCCTGAAAAGTTAGTGCTCAACATGGCGATAGGTACGATATATTCGTGCCGTAATTATCATCGTTCCCTATGGTTGATTTTGCCAGATAATGGAGTGGGTCAAGCAACTAATATAATACTGGCCAAGTATACGGAACCAAAAGATATTGTTATTATAGTGAGATAACTCCTGTTACATAATCATTACTGATCATCTATAAACACAGGGTTAGATAAAATTGAATATCATCGTTCACAAAAACATGTTACTATCGCATTATCTTATACCGCATACAAGGAAGCGATCATTGGGCTGTACTGTAGTAATACTTCGTAAGAAATGGAACCTTTTTGTTCCAACGGCATCATCGCTCGTCGATACACTTAGGTAGCACGCCGATACATGTGTGCGAGACAAAAACGAGCCAAGCTTTGCGAGCCCGATAGCAGTAAACGAGCATCCCTACCGGAAGCGATGACGTACTAGGACCGTTGAAGGTCAGCGCAGTCTGCCCTCCGCGCTTGAAGTGCTAGGAACGACGAACTTCGGCAAATGCGAGTGAGCTTGCTTAATAACGTGAAACAAAATCGATAATAAAGGCCGCACAAAATCAAAGTAGCATCGGTACCGACGGCGCTTCGTCAATTTATATTTCTGTCTTTTCTCGTCAGATCTGAGACGAACGGGCAAAATATGAGGACGGTGAGAGATGATCCGAATCGACTCAGAAAACTTTTCAGCGCGGCAAAAGGCGTTAAAGGAAGCTAATTCGAAAACTAATATTTAGCCAAGTTCCTCGGCCGGACGCACTTTGATCACATACACAACATAAAGATATACACAAGTCACGGCTCACAGGATCGTCGAGTAATTCATAGAAGAATCTAGGCGGATTATAGCTGCGTGTAACTAAAGAACACAAGATAAAAAATCATTCGAAACCAAGGGCCAAAAGGCCGTATTCATTATATGCATTCATTGTTTTCAATCCGCTCTTTAGCCTAGGGGGCGATAGGCGGCAAAAGAAGAAATAGACTACAACGACAGCAGCGGGAACGACGTGAAAATAACTAATGACAAAGATGCGGCCATTAATAGATAATAGCAGGAAAAACAAGGGCAATTATAACAATGATTATAAGAAGTTTTTCCAGGTAGTTAATCCTTGAAATTTAGCGCATCACTCGCTCGTAGCACTAATATAGTTCGATGCGACCGTCAAAACGTTTCGTTGTTGTTGTCTTTTGTCTCTCGTCCATCAGAAACTTTATCGAGACAGGCCGTAGCGCACCGTCAGTAACAATAACAATAGCAACGGCAAACGTGCTAAAAAAGATATAGGCTAAAAGCTGCTTTTATCCAGCTCGAATCGCACAAATGCCCCATCCAGAAGGCTCAGAATCTGACAGGACCACGGCCTGCGACTCGTTTGGCCTTGTGCCTGCGATCGGAATCGGCGTTCGAGGTCAGTTTATTATTCTATGATGCATGTGCCCTTGCTCTACTAGAGACGAGCCGTGAATATAAAAAAAAATTGCAGAATAGCTTTTTTGTCGCTTCCTCTCTACCAATGTTTTCGTTGAGTCTACGTACGATTGCCGCTACTGTTGATGTTGTCGTTACGGATGCTGGTGGCATAGGTTTTGCTTTAGATGGAAAGTACGGAGGCAAACGCAAACAAGTGGTCGAGTTATTCGTTGAAGCTGGAGTGTAGAATAAGCGCGAGTTGGGGGGCAGAGCGACTGAATCGACTATGTCGATGTGAAAAGGAGGGGCCGAATAGAGCCTTTGTAAGCGCTGCTGCTGCTATTGATTCTGCCGGTAGAACTGCTTTGGTCTCGGGTTCACCGAATGATAGCCTGGTTATTGCTTGTTGACGGATGCCACCGATGATGTGGGTCTCTAGCCGGCGCTCTAATTGGGTACCCTTGCTCGCAGCGAGCATAAGTCGGAGTTCTATGTAGCGTGGCCGGGCTGTGTCTATCGATAACATTTGTGTGGGTGCGCGCGTGCATGCATGCATAGTATATCTACCTATTTGTGTACGTTTGTCTATGTGTCTAAGCTCACACGACGTTCGTCGTTGCGTTTATTCGGCTCCGCAGTTCACCGCTGCTATTGTCCGGAGAAAGATGAAGGGGCATTCAGACGAGCTGCTGCTGTCGTCACTCAACAGTCGGACGCCACTCATCACAGCTGGGCCGCCGCAAGGAAAACTGCGACAAAAGGGTCGATGTGATCGCCATTTTAATTCTTCTCTGCTGCCAAAATGTTATGCTATAGACGTACGCACCCGCTGGGTTACCCTGTTCGAGGGTGGCGCATCAGGTGGCGGCTGTGTAAGCCAGGCTAATGAGCAAGTTCAGGGATCCAATAGACGCATTGGCCGCACAAAAAGCGATGCGTTTGACGTTATTAAGCGAATTAAACGTATCTGAAACGGCCAAAACTGACATAGTCGCAAAGAGGTTTATGGTCATAGCTTGGCCTATCTATTGAAACCGCTATGAAGGTGATGTTTCCGTGGAAGGTTTTAATCGAACCTATATTTAGGACAATAAGGACTTCGGCAGGAGTGCAACAAAACGTTTTCTAGGTTCTATGATATTAGCCCATATTAGAACCCACTGGCCTTTGTGATATGGTCTCTGACAGCAGTCTGAGAATAGACATGATGCTGTTTTGTTGTCTCCTGGCGTTACCGTGTTACTCATAATTATTGTTCGGCACGTTTTTGCCACTGTCACATTCCTCGATCTATGCAGGTTGCCGCGTTCATTACATTCTATATTTTGATCAAGTAATAGCTTTATTTATTCAAAGAATCGATAACATGTCGAGTGAAAAGTTCCTTTGTTATGTGCTATTTTATCGATGTGTCTATTTGTACATTTGTACGACTATATACGACTCTGCATAACCTTCACTAGCATTGGCTTGCTTCTGACATTGTCATTTTCGATGACCTTAGCCTTATTCATCTGTTTCTAGCCCGTTCCTTTTTTAGACCGCGAGCTACTTAAGGACCATTCTATGGAAGTCCCTATCAGTCTATGTCTAAGAAGTTCGGATTCGGCGATCGAAGTAAAAAATTCCCATTTCACTTTTCCTCTCATTCCGTCCTCCGTTTTCGATTTGCGCTGCTATAAGAACCGTACCTCTGTTTGATCTGTCACTTTGTTTGCCACTCCTCCCGGTGCGTCCATTCTCAGGCTCGTCATACATACGAGGCCTGATCTCTTTGCCTCCTTTGTGGTGGTAAGTATAGAAGTCAAATGTAGGGCCAGGCTAAATGAACTGCACCCAATTGACGGGACCGTCTCCATATCGATAGATCAGTCTCATCAAAATATCAGGCATTCGCACACTTGCTATATTGTCGAGCGGCTGATACGATTTGGGGATTTTCGACCCGATCTTGTCATCGTCTCCGCCCAGCCTGTGCTGACGTAGTCGGACGCTGCGGATATCCACCTTAATCAGCGATTGACGCCCAGTACATACGGATTTGCCTAAACAGCAGAAGTGAAAGTTTGACATTAAGTGAGTTTATGATATCGCAGAAACTTGAAATGCTTGAGGCAGTTATGGCTGGCTGGTGAACGCTACAAGCCAAGGTGTGGACTTCCCAGCGTATCCAATCATACACACACGTATATATATTTTTTATTCACACAGGTTCTGTTGTACATATGTATAGTATAGTATTTATGAGTGGAGTGGGTCGATTACCTGCCGACAAGCGCTTCTGCCGTCGGCAAACTCCCCGACTTAACCCATTTACAACATATGGAGAGAGTCTGTGTGTTTCTCTCTAGCATTTTCTGTGAGCGCCATGCAGACGGGCGGAGGACGACGTTCGGGGTCCTCTTGTTGAAGAAGGACTGAAGAAGGGGCGTAAGGTACAGTCGCATGGATCTAGCGGTCAGACACCGGTTGTGCGGAAGGCCTGCGCTGTGTACTTGATGAATAGGCGAGGGAAACAAGAGCTGCCTTGGACCCACGATGACGTCAACGTGACGTCGATCCGTTCTTTCCCCATCGCTCCGTTCATTGCGATGCTGCCTCAACTACCGCTATTAATGCTGACACCACATACTACTACAGCGCTGAGTGCGCGAGGACCACGGAACCGCTGAGGATTGTCGATCACTTCTCCCCAAACGATGTGTCCCCCGCCGTCTACACTGCACCGACCCGCTGTTCATTACTCTATTTCCTCTCTCGAGCACGCTCTTCCAGTAAGGCCGAAGGGGCCAGAACCGGGTCGAACCAAGTTGACCTTGGCAGGACGTATCGAGAAAACAGCTGAGGCTCAGTAATGGTGATGGCCACAGCCACGACTGTTATGGCCTGGTCGCTAGAACAGAAAACGCATACAGCGGCGACATCAAATGTTGTGGGGGTGCTTGCGTTTTCTGTTCTAGCCTAGAGGACTGTCAAGTGTTTCGGAGCTTGTGTATGTTGACACACTGGCCTTTGGACCTGAGTCGTCGAGGATGATAATCTATGAACCCTCACCGCTACTACCATATCCGTTTACTGGAGAGATGAGCAGTCTGATTAGCATATAAACAGTATGAACGTGTCGCAAGGCAGTTATAGAATTTGGATTATTCCACCGAGTCTTTTATAAGACTGGCTGCGATGGCCGCCAGCTGAACGCTCGAGTAGTAGTCGTAATATAGAGGGTAGCTATGCAATGGTGACATCTCGTCTGCGTGGCTTGTTCGGGATAATTTGGCCCGCCGCTATGGCTGAACCCGTCTAGCAGCAAGGCTCGCCGGCTGACCGGAGGCTAAAGCTGGTTGGGGTCCTTTGCTTCTGCATAACTACACAGAAGCAGGGGTAGTTAAGTGAGAGCATAGCTGGTTGCGTTCGAGCCATAGATGAGAGTAGCAGTAGCGATGTACGAACGTATACAACTAGGGGATCGTTCCTCAAGTGGAGGTGGCCTTAGTTGAACTGAGTTCGGTGCTAGCAATGCCGATAGTGGTGGAAACAGGGTCGCTGTGGGAGCTTACGGAAACGAAGGGCAAAGGCGGCTTGTCGCCGGCCGCTACCGTCGTCATCGCGTGGACATGTTGTCTGCCGGCTCGCTCTATGACGCTGCTACTGCCTCTGTATCCGTGGCTCCAGCCGTCGTTGGTTGTGTGTTATTGCTGTCGACAACTTCACGACTTCACAACTACATCCATTTAACGCAGAAACATACGCCGCTCAAGCGATGAATATAGAAGATCTAACAAGAGTCTGAGATATCTAGCGTGCAATCAGATAGAAAGAACATCGAGGGACGCAAGCAGACAGACTGTCTCATGACGGAGTCTTTCACAAAAAACACCATGGAGACGATAACATACTTGGCCTCATAGAATAAAATAATGTAGAGAAAAGAATCCTAGAGTTAGTCGACGCACGTACACCTAATAGAGTCATATACTCGGGGTCTGCAGATATGCCATACGATAAAAAGTAAAACAAATTTTAGTACTTCGACTCGGGGAATGATGACTAATGACTGAGTACAAGCTAATACGTGTTATGCATTGTTATACTAGACTGATTAATGGGAGCAGTACACAAATGCATCACTACATTTTTATTAAGAAAGCTTTTGACTATACTGCTCCATCTGTCCCTAGCAAAAAACAAACCCATGAACAGATTCGAGCCATCGCTTCGTAGAAGATGTTACTTCTCTTTCCATTTGCAATTTTAATCATAGATCCATACGTTTTACAGGGACTACAATGTGTCACATATATGTATCGGACAAACACAAGTTGAGTACGACCGTCATCTATTTATATGGTCTCCACGGTACTGCCGTTGCTAATAAATGATGCATTGAGTTGACCGTGGCTCCGACAACTCCAGCAGCAATTATAAGACGCTGTTAAACGTTATTTAGCGGCGGAAGTTCCGGTAACGAAGTTGGATAGTCATACCTAGGGGTTTTGTGCGAAGTAGAGAATGCGCGTTGACTTTATCGAAAAGGGAGAAGTAACGTGAATCCCCGTTTGTAAAAGCTGCCTTTGGTAGCGTCCCCAGACGACTAGTGCTACTACTAGTAACGTACGATACTAGGTGCACAAGCGTGACGGATAAAAAGAAATGATGATGGTTGGTGACGGACCGTTAACAGGTGAAATTCAGCCTGTCTTGATGTGCTCATTTCTATTATTACAACCCATGGGAAATAGTTCTAAGAGAAATGTTAGCTATGTGCGTGTTGTCATTTTGGTATTTTTAATCGGCTAAGATCACGCTGTAAGTAGTTCGTCATTGCTGCCGGTTTGTTAATGACGGCCGGCCGGCCGGCCGGCCAGTACGACGGTGATTTTTCGTTAATGGCTAGAGGAAATAAAGATGCCGACCCAGGTCGCGAGACCCCTCAGTATCGCTGCTGACACCAGAACCGAGATCACCTTATAGCGTCACCCGATTGCTAACATTGGACCGAAAGCCGCTACAATAAAACAAGTTAGGCTTAGAAACTATCGGATGCTATCGGAGCGTGTCCCGCAGCGTCAGCTCGCTGGAGCGGCTTAATACAAACATCGATTCTGGGAGAAGTCCAGCTTCATAAAGCATCACAATGTTCACTAACTAAACGGGAAAAGCTCATTTAGCTATTGTGAAAATTATTACAGCCATCCTGCAGAATAACAAACGTATACTATGGATAGTTTGTGCTGTGACATCAGGCTCGTATGTTCCATTTATAATTTCGTCACCACCAATTTTACCGTTGAAGTTCAACGAGAACGTGTGACGGAGAAAAATCTAAAGAGATACAGAGCAAACATTACAATATCATTTATCAACTGCATGAAGCTGAAACAGTGCACGATAATGGATTTTACGGCATTCGAATTGAAATCTGTAGCGGGTATGACTGCTTGACCATTGCTACGAACAGTGATCATCGATCGATACCATCGCCGTAATGGTAATCTCTGTATGCCATATATCTTTATAGCAACGTTTTTGACTATGTTTACCCGTAGCGTGTTGAGTTACGTATCGGCATCTTGGGTTCCACATATCTTTCAGACGAAATCTCTAATTAGAATTTATTTTTTATATGTATATACGCCTCTAAAGGTCCTGGCCGTATGATAAGGTAATCCTAAAATCGGTTCTGTTCTGTCGACCTGTCTGCCTAGCCCAAAAGAGTCACAAAAGTTAGCCCAAACCACTATGTGCACCCTATACTCTAGGACGAGATCGAAGATTCATCAGGTGTTTATCAACGGACGTTACCGCGAAACCAAACGAGGCCGCGATTTTAACCGCACTGGAGCCAAATGGGAGACAAGATATAGCTAAGTCTCTAAGCCAACTAGCTCTCTCCTCACATCTGTTGCTTTGGTCCTTATTTAGGTACAAGCATTTTTTTTTTCAATGGTGTCGGGTCGGCGACACCGGCTAGCTCGATAGAAAGGTTTGCTCTATTAGAGATAGGATTCAAACTGAGAATGGTACTCAATCGGTTAGTTACCTGCTCTGGTGACTGTAGAAGATCTGCTTGCCGACAGAAGTAGCGAAGAATAACTAAAGATGCCGCAGCAGTAGTTACGCGTCGCAAAAGCGAACCGAGATTCTTTTAAACGTCGGCGAAGCCCGAGTTCGAGCTGGACATTAGGCAGCCTACCAGAAGGTTCGACTATAAACGCCGGTCACAGCTGACTATGCTAGTAACGACAGGCCAAAAGCGAATCACGAAAGACGGTTCTTTTGTTGGGCCTACTATGTTAGATTTTTTCAGTGCTCGGACACGGTAATGGCGTTGGCGATTTTAATAATGCCCAATTTTTTCCAATTCACCAACGGTGATATAACAGTTGCTGACGAGTTTATATCTTTTGGGTCTTAGCTACTTTCGACAAAACCATCAGTTCGATTTTTACTAGCATTTTTCACGACGATCCCGGTAACCCAAGGAGTTAAATGGCGGATGTAGGCACACAGCTCCATACATAAATACGTTTACATGTGAGGCGATCATGGCGTGATAGTTCGTGTGGGAGACTTTCCCCGTCGCCATCATCTTCTGCCAACTCAAAGACACGAACATTTAGAATACGTTTTCTTAGGCAGGGAGATGAGATGCCGTTTCATGGCTTTACTACGATTTCGACCATCGTTGATCAGCCACCTAAATGCCACGATGACCAGCCCGCGATAATAATTAAGGTAATGTGAAGGTAAACGTTGGCTTCACGCACTTCCTGTATGTTGTCTTCATTGCTACTGCTGCGTGTTGTCATGGAGGTAGCTGACAATGAATTTGTTTCTATATCCCGAAAACGCCAGATGCGCCATTCTCAACATATGCATGAGCCAGTCCCTCTTATGAATTGCATTCGCGGTAGGACTTGTATACACCGACGTATTACTTACAGCACAGTTCTTGTAGCATAGTCGGCCTAGATAGAGCTGCAGTCTTTTGAGAAGGACAACTGTCGGACAAAGTCGCTGTCTTTCGCACTCTGCGTCGTCGCCCCAGCCTGCACACTGTCACCTGTCGCAGCACTGGTCCAATGTACGCTACCAACATTATTGGTCCTGCTGCTGCCGCTGTGGTCATCTCTAACATCGTAGCCTCCGACAGCGTCCAGACTATATCGAAGCCGGGGGAATACGAGAGGACTGCCATTATTAATATGTCGTGCGCAACGACCATTGGGGGGTGAAGCACTGACAGGACAAAGGTACGTAAACCTAGCAGTGACAAAACGTAGGCTGTCACTTTGTGTGGTGCCTAGACTTGGCCGCTCTGAACCTTCTGCGTACCACCATCGCTGATCTAACCTAGCGGCAGCGGAAGAAAATAACTAACAAACATAAGTGTTACACGAATGTCGGAAACATCTCGCACCGCAATGTTCTTTGCTACCGCATCAAAAGAGCTCTTCGGTTTGATGGGCCGGGTCAAACTGTTGTTCTTCACTGCTATTACTTCGCTCTATTGTTGTAGACCAGACGCCGCCGTCAGCGTCAAATATAACTGATTAAAATTGTTAGGCTTCGTCCCTCCGTTTAGATTCGTTCCCGGTCTCTGAAGGCCAAATAGACTGCCGTTACAAACGAAAATTCATGGTTGTAGTCGAGTTCCGTAACAAGTTAAATTGTTTTTTGGATCAGTATGAGAATAGTTATGAAAGAAAGAAGGTTTTTGCATGCTCCCTGAAGACGTACCTTGAAGCTTGAAATAGTCATTGCTGTGGGTTAGGCTTAGGCAGCAGTTTTTGACAATTAAGGCTTAAAAACGGTAAACAATGTCGAAATATTAGCGGTTGCTATGTATGTTTATGTAGTGGGTTACGTTCATCATCATAGAGTACTCAATTTGACTGCTAACACTAGGGTAACCAGCAGCTGTTAAGGAACGGTGGAGCACATCAGATTGAGATGTAGAGATCGTTGAACAGGGTTAAAGATGCGGCTTTAAACGAGAACCTTTGCGTCTTGAATCTGCATGAACTACGCGATAAATTCGGGATCTTTATGATCCAGGTAGGGTCAATGACAAGAAGCTTAGCTAATCGAATGAAGCCTTAGACATTTAATCGTACATCAACTGATGTGTCAACTGTAAGCATTAACAATGTAAGCCATGCGCCAACGATGTAGAAGTCATAAAACACCCTAGTGGTATTAATTCGGATTTACCAGAATTGGCGTAGTCTGCTCAATCGAATCAGTGGGGTGCATCACAGGGGGTCGAATGTCCACGTAGTAGCTCTGTTAAAGATTGCGTTAACAACTTCAGCATACATTAGTGCAATGCGGTATGTGAAAGTTCAGTCTCATCACGGCCCACTTTCTAGATGTATTATATATATACATATTACATGCGCCGTTCCTGTGCTCCGGTCGCATTCAAAACAAAGTAGACCCCCTAAGAGCCCACTACTCCCGGAGACATTTAAATTCTAGACCATGTCCACATAAGATCAGAGGTTTGAATGGGCCACAGCGAACCAAAGGTTATGAGGCTGCCGTCAAACTATCTATATAGGTACAGGGCATACGTATGTATGGGCGTGTCTGCATGCGTACGTGCATTATATGACCCTTTTTGATTAGCGGGTAGCCTTTCACAATTCACAACGCAGACTACAGGACAACATCGAGAGAAAAAAATGAAGTGTTTAATAAATTGTCCCGGTTCCACCGAATCGGCAGCCGACACCTAGCAGTTAGACAAAGCTCTCGCTGTTTTTTTCACTGTTATTAAAGTGAGTCTAACCGCCGATTTAAGGCGCCTCTAGAGCGTCGAGGTGCCGCTGACAGGCTTATAGTAAACTCCAGACTGCACATAAAATATCTAATAGGAAACCCTCTAGCAATGGCTTATTTTTATTGATATTAACTAAACTTAATGAAAATGGCCGAAAGGATTAATAGACGTATATAAGAAGCAGCGCTGCTCCGGTGCGCAGGTTCGCGGTTACGTAGTTGTATCAAGCAGCAACGGCAGATGTATTGGCCCCTGCTGTTGGCCATCTTTCGCTCTTTTTGTGTTGAGCGTAGTCATTTTTATTGACACATGACAACGTAGTGATAAGCCTCGTCTTTATTCTGAATAATGAAATGGTGGTGCCGAAGAAACGGGTCTGTCTATTTGACGTACGCATTTTTCGTTCCTATGTAATACAGACGCCAAAATTTGAGTCCTTTTGCTGTCCCCTACGATTCCCTCCCCGGCCATTTCTCTTTGCTTTGTGGTGATGCGCCATAATGTCTCCACTGGTTAAGATGTAATAGAACTCCCTTTCTATAGCCACGGGCATGTCACTCCGTTGGGTCAACTCGGCTTTACGCAATCGTTTAAATGGTGAATGGATGTTTGTTTACTATGCCGCTCACGGCGGTGAGGCCATGCGATTAAGAAGGGACATCGCAATAATAATACTGTATCTCGCCATATACCGAATGCAGCCCAAAAGGAGAATGAGTCGACGTTTAGGGTAGAGTGTGCTTGTTTCGCTTCAGCCGACGCGCTGGCGGCCAGTTGTATCTGATCATCGCGCAAACGCAAGTGTGGGCGTACTTGTTGTATGTCTACTCCTACCTTCGCAGCAGTGGCCTGGTCTTTTCCCTATCTTCCTTAAGTCTGGATCGCCTTGTAGGAATGGATGACATCCGCCGACATCGAGCTCATTCTTTTCGAACGCCACCATAACTGCTTTCACCAGTGTCACTATAACCGCCGTTTCTTCTATGGAAGCCCTCCTTGTCGTGAAACGTTACGCTTTGGCGCTATGCTAGAACTAGAAAGATCACTCAAGTTCTGTACCTTTTTTCATACCTTCCGTGAAATAATTGTTAAGCCATATGCCGTGGTGCCGCATGGCAATAGCCGTCTGTCTGCCACGACCTCGCTCGCAGGTCCTTTGGAATCTGCCGCCATTGCCACTAAGCTTAACGCGCCACCAATGTGCATAATAATAATTTACGAATACTTGTCTTAGTTTGCCTCTGTGACCGTGCTGACGGCGGATGAATATGATGACGAAGATGACTATCGAAAAATTTGTGCTGGAAGAAACGCTTCGTACAAGAACTATAGTTAAAGCAGAGTGCCAAGATCAAGGAACGAGGACAACTTGGAAAACTTAAAAGTTGAGACAAACAACAGAAGGACGTGAGGCGATAATTCCGCTGCGGTTTCCGTTGCGGTTCAGCTCAATCCCATTTCAAGCGTCGAGTCATCGGCGTTTGAAATTAAATAAGACAAATAATGTCGCTACTAGAATATCCTATGACAGGATCCACTGGATTTGACCGAATCTAGATGAAGTTGGATGAGTGTCGCTAGTTACGTTCCTGCTTCTGTTATAATGTTACTGCTGAAGTTTACAGCGGCTGCGGGAAATTACGTCTAGCTAGCACGGCCATCTTCACGGGCTCAACGCCTCAGGCGACGTACGGACGGGATAGGTACAGTATGTCATAGTGTTTAGGTGTAGAATAGAAAATGGGTAGTTAGCGATAGCCAATTCTGCGCCAGAGAAGATCTAAGACTGTTTACTTACTAAGGTGTGGCTAGTGGTATCGCAGTTTGTTGATGGTTGTAGCTAAGGTCGGCGTGCCAAGGCAAGCCGTTGTGGTAGATAAATAGAAGCGATGTTTACAACTCACGCCAGGCCAATGCTGAACGGCGAACCTGAACTGGCAATGTGTATACGTCTGCTTGCGGCAGTAGATAGCCGCCAGTGAAACGCTAATTCAAGAAACCGCTAAATACAGTGATGGTAGGCATCGTACCTACTACAACGCAGATTTCCCGTGTCTTCGAACGTCGGCAAATAACAAAACTGAAATTAGCCCAACGCGGCGCTAATAATACCAAAATCTGCTATTAGTATCATAACAGTAGCTTCATAATTCGGCTTGCCGCTACTGCTAGTAATTCAAGATCGCATTCGGCGATGAATGTGAATGGCCTGAAAATGTCTGACAGGACCAATTGCACCTTATGATGATTCTTTTTTTCATTCGTCATGTTTACTGAATGAGCGATAATCCACTACGCAAGGCAGATGAAGGTGCGATAAAAGATTTTCAAATGCGACCCAGAGGCAAAATACGTTACTATGCTAAGAACTGTGCTCGTGGTGCAGTAGCGGATCTGTACATTGCCCCAGTTCTACCAGCAGTAGCATTCAGTAGTTTACTTCGGAAGGGTATAAACTAGACTCATAATGTGTCTCCCACTAAATGAACCTATACAATGATGATGATTACAAGTTCCTCTAACTGTTCCCATCGGTAGTCATATTTATCAGGCTTTTAGCGATAAATCTCTGAAGAACCTCTCGACGCAAATTACTAGAAAAAGGAAAATCGCGTTCTTGCGCAACTATTCTCAGACATGTCCAACGATGCGTGTATCCCAAATATTAGCCTGATGTAGTGGTGGCAACTGGGGCTGCCAGCATCTCGGATCGTCTTCTCTTTATCCTCTAAACAGTAGTGATCTTCTTGGCTTACGATGATAGTTCTTCTGCCGGTTTTTAGCAACAACCTCCTCGATCGCTGAGCTGGAAGTTGACAAGAAACCATGTCGGTGCTGCGTCGCCGACTTGACTTCCGTTAGGCTAAAGACGGCACATGTGTTCTCTAGGATTTTGCGATCTCTGCGATCCGTCGCTGAGCTGCCGCTACTGTCACTTTACTCTCTTGTTGTTGCTGCTGCTGCTGCTAAGGAGTTCATATTTAAACGTCAGTGTTTCTTCTGCGAGTGTTTGTATGCCTGTCTATCGATGGTTCATACGTGTTTTCGAGATTCAGACACAGATGCCGCAGTCAGGCAGATACACCCCTTTGCGCGGCCCCAGCCATACCACGCTCGTCGGAGAAAACCCCCGACAAAGCGGACTGAAGTAAATGGAGAGTTTATCTCATGGAGATTTGACGGCGCCGCTCGTGATGACCCCTCGCTTGCAATCGAGAACAGACGATGGCGGATATGGTCAAATAGGCTAGATATCCTTGACTACTACTACTACCCTTTTCTCTCGCGCTTGCGAGAGATCTCCCTTCCCCATAAACCCCTCATAACTACAAACGACATTAGCAGAAAAAATAGACGCATAATCAATGCAGCGAGGGACGATTTCGTAGATGAACAAGGGGCATCAGCAGAGGATGATGACGAACACGAGATTCGCAAAATGAATAGTATACCTCCGCAATAATCCCCGCGGCAACAACAAGATCAGAAGAATTGCAACTAACGACAGCCACATCTCTTCGGCCGCTACAATGCATTACATGTCCTTGTCTGTCTTCTCGGACTCTGTGAGCACATAGTGCACTCCGGCCTTGTGCACATAGCAAACGATCTCGGCAACACGGGCAACAAAAGACACACAAAAGAAGAGACATAAAGCGAGAGAACACTGGTGTTCTGCTCAGGTTCGAATACAAGATAGACTTGGCAGGAAGATCCAGGCGCATGACACTGGAAATTGTAGTCTGCAGGGCGATATATAGGCGTTTGCCGGAGGTTTTCCTGTGCCTGCTGTGGGGGGCGGCGATGGCGGCATTCTTAAAAGACGACCACAAAAGATGACAAACTACTACTCGGCTTCTTCTGACATGGGACGGTATTTGAAAATTTAGGGTGCCAGTAGAGGATCAGATGTTGGCTGTCCGGTCAGCGAAGAGTCAGCTGGAAACGACGTCGCCGGGTCGCCGGCCGTACTCATTCTAAGTAGTGGCTACTAGCTTAAAAGCAGGTCAATGATAACCAACCATTCCAAACCAGCGGGGAATATCGCTTGCTAGAAACAGCAAACAGTTAGGTGCATTATTAAATTATAGAACCATGCACGTAGATGCATTGTTGTTTGGGTGCAACGACTAGAACGTAGGAGCTTTTCCGTTCATGACGACGTAACACGGGATCAAAAACTGGTCGTTAGAAAAAAAATCTGCGAAGAACGTTAGAATATCCTATTAGTTTGTAAATGATGATTTAAATTGAACAAGCATTCAATGGCCGTTGACTTGACTTGAAACAGGGAGAGAATGTACCAGGACGACGAATTAAACATTCGAGATTTGGTCGCAAAAGTTGCAGTAGTGTCAGTGTATCATGATAAGGGCTGCAAGGACTAAACACTGCTGGACTCATGATAAGTGCGTCATGTCTCAAGAGTGCTTAGAGTGTTTATATAGTAAGCACACTCCTTAGTCATTTTATGTTGGTCAACGTTTTCCTTGATTGGCGTTTGCTTATGATGCCAGTTAACCGGGACGCTTCCTTTCAAAAATAAAATAATTACAGGACGATAATAACAGTCTCCGTTCTTCTTTTTACTTCATTAGAAGAAATACGTATCTAAGCGAACTTCCTAGTCTCTTACAATATGTGTGTAAAGGGTACGTTAATAAAACGCGTAGAAGGGAACGTGCCAACGACACAGAAAGAAAAAGGCGACGCTACGATACTGTACATTACTTACAATACGCGGCAGAAACGCGGTCTAGAACTGTCAGAGCATTGTTCTTACCGTTAGCGAACGACTAGAATCGCTACGGGCCACTAACCACTATGTCACTGGACGGCGGCGTCTGGGTATTGAACTGCGATATACGGGGCGTTCATGCTACTTGTTCTAAACGAGTCAGTTAAGGTAGACCCTGCATGGCCAGCCGGCCGCAGGTCTTGGCAAGAGGGCGCTTGTTGCTACTGTCACCATTGCTCAGACAACTAGTCAGTTATATGCTGGGCCTCCGACTCGCCAAAAATTTTTCCCGCCTACCTCTCCCTTGTGGCCATTTTCAATCAATCTCAATTGATTAGTTGGCCAATCGAGACGGACCAAATTTCGGAGTGGGTAAAGTACATTCATCATAGCAGTATTAAGCGTCGACAGGAACCGTCCTGCAACCGCTTCCTCAACTCGCTAATATCGCACCTAATTACAGTAACAACAAGGAAACTGATGCAGCAAAGATGCACGAATCGAAACCATGTTCGGAAACAATTCACTGCAGTAGGTGTTAACATTGAAGATGAGTAGGAAGTTAACAGAATGATGTTGTAAAAATCAGTCAGCTGCCAGCGATTGCTAGCTATACGGCAAAGAGGATGATACGTGTATGAATACAACTCAAGCGGAAAGAAAATCGTGCGACTATCACTTATGGAGAGATCTTCAGAGTTCACAGAACACTTTTTACATCATACTAATACGTGCGTTTATCATGCATGGAATAATGATAGATGAGGAAGACCACAACTGGTGGTCTAATCAACACTAGTCAGTGGCGCCGGTACGTAAATTTACAGCGGGAAGTTTGAAGCTTTGCAACTGAAACTTATAGAAGGAAGTACGGAAAAAGACGCTGTGAACGCCTTGAGTGCACTTCTACTTCCATTCCCTTTATATAGTTCGTCTGTCTGTACGCGCAGGCAAATAGCTAAGCGAATAAGGCGGGTGCGCGCTGGCCGTAAGATGGCTGGCCAGAAGATAGCTTCGACGTCTGGATGTTACCAAGACCAGTAACAACCGTTACGACGACGACGACGGGAGAAATGGAAGTCGGAACGCCTTGAATTGTTTTGTAGTTTTCATCAATGTATCGCACTGCTGCTAGAGCGATTGCTGCGCCCCTTTTTTGAAACAGACGCGGGGCCGAAGGCTATTTCGATTCGCATCTTGGCTTTTTTTCGCGTTACGTTTCTATAGCCGCCGATTGCAACTAAAATGACAACGGCCGCCATTGCCACCAAACGCTCACTAGAGTTTGCCACCAACTGTAAAATGGCTTCACCACATGAGGGCTGCGATCGGATTGGCCCTGATCGTAAGCGGCTTTTGTCCTGCTATGCCAAGCCACAATATAGTAATAGATAAAACTTATATAGTATAATAATAACTTATATATATAGTAATAAATAAACTTATATACTTTTCTCTCTTGACTGGTCTCGCTTGTTATGAAGGCTAGTAGAAATGGATGACAACACCTCCTACCGCCATTGCGATCCAGAACACTCATTCAACTAAACAGAGGCATAACAGGTAGCGGGTAGCTTCCGACGACCGGAAATACTTCTGGAAGCGATGGGCCTTGAAAGATATACTAAAATGAGCGTACGTCAATCGTAGAGGAGCTACCAAGGAAATCATAAATATCATCAGAGTAATAATAGTCACCATTTAAATCAATACGATTAAGATTAGCGAGCATCTAACGCTGTGTTAGCCAACCACTACTTCGAGTGGATTACTACTTAGGTCTGTATCAATTTATGTTGCATAGTATCTATTTAACTAACTGGAAACCCAATGGATAAGCATCTAAATTCTAACCTAGAGAGAAACTATACGGGGTTTGCCCATTTTCTGACGTCATCTAGAGTCTGTTATACGACTCTAAATAAGACTCAGAAGATCGGCGAAGCTGTGCGCACCTTAATATATATATATATAAACGTACAGCGTAACAAAATTGTGTTATCAGACCAGCAGCAAGGCACATAAAGAGCTGGACATAAAACATATATATATATTATATAGGATGTCTTTCTTTATTATATAGGATATATATATATAGAAAGAGGCTAATTATCACCGCCGAGTTGACTGATGTATTTTAAAAGACGGACAGGATTACCGCAAACTCAAAAGGTTTTTTGTTCTATCCTTTTATTACGTATGTTCGCCACAGAGAAAAGTCGTCAACAAAGATACATTTTGTTTAGGGACAATGACAGTTCTTGTACTGGCTATTTTTTAATTATGACACTTCGGCCGGTGCATCCAGGGTGCAATTTAAACTTAGAAGCTCTCTCGTAAAAGAGTGAGACTGATTTTGTCTAGGTACGATAAGGACTCCAGCGTGCTACTGTCGCCCGCAGTCACGATCAAAGAATTACGTCTAGGTCATTAGGGCTTTACGGATAAATCTGCTCGCAGACGAATTTTTCTTTTATCTAAATGATTCAACTGTCTCCTAGAATAGTTTTGCACCTGTAAGTGCCTAATCGTCGTAACGTCTGGTACAACAAGGCGTTTTTGTGATGTAATAAAAGAAAAAAACATTCTAATTATGTTCAGGCGACTATATTACTTTAGCCTTCTTGTTTGTTGTCCTCGTTTATTGTCACTTCGTTCTAATTGTCCAAAGATCTTCGCTAGTTTGGCAGTCTCTTCGTCGCATTATGCTCGCCATCCGGGATTCATTGCACGAACAGACCCAGCATATAGCGAATGTAACCCACTCTCAACTAATGTCGATATTTTGTAAGAACTGGGCAGCTCTCATCTATTCAATGACGGACTTCTCCGATTGAAGCACGGAAAAACTGTGCTAATGAACAGTTTCTGACGAGCAAATCTCCTGGTCCGGTTCCAGCGCAGGCAGTATCGCCCGGCTGGGTGCTTTGCCGCATCACCATCGTAGTACATTAACTACTAATTGTCAACTTCCATTCACTTATCCATGTATCGCGAGAGACGAAAATACAAAAGAACAAACGAAATCGGTTAAAACATTACAGATCGATGTCAGAATGTTGTACACGGAAGAGCTCGGTCTACGAAAAAAAAAAACCTTACAATTAAGAACGCGAATATTTCGCAATTTGCTGTTTCCCTGTGACACTTAGCAGCTTTGTCTCTGTCTAGGTTTCATGCGGTTTTACTTTTTAATGGGTAATTTGGGTTATAATTATCGCGATGCGATAGGTACTGGCTGAAGAGGGCATGCGTCTATTTTTGGGTGTGCAGCACTTAGGGCTTACTGTTAGCTACGATATCAAAGAAAAACGGAAACGTAGGTCCGAATAATGGTCCCTATTAGTACCACTTGCACTAACGCTATTCTACGATAGCTTTCTCTAGCTGATAAATATATAATCATACGCATGCACGTTGCTCTTCTGCCCTTGCAGGTACAAATTAGCAGTATTTAGCGCACTCTGTCGTTTCGTTCGCGCGCTTTTGTCTTTATAGAATCAATCATACCTTTTTCGTATAGACTGATCATTGGAAATAGAACAGCGGGGGCTTAACATACTCGATCAATATACTGGACACTGGACGCATATCCCAGGAAAGATCAGCGATGATACAAAAAGTCCGTTCGCGAATCCGCCATAAACATGACGAACCCCGGGGACTGCAAAACGTGAAGCACTTCTGTGTCAGCGTTCACACGCGTCACACATAGAGTCATTTACTATCTATTATTATATATCGGCCACTACTTCCACTATTTCTATAGATATATAAATCGACATAACAACAGGGACGGAGCGAGGAAAATGGTGAAATGTTACTCGCGCCGCTGCCGCAGCTGCTGTCGCGGCCAGTGCGCGAAGTAGAAAGATTACTGAAGCACGAAGTCAGGGGCAGGCGAGGGCCGAAAGCGGATGGAGACAGACGCCGGGCTTCTGGCATTGGTTACAGTCGAAAGGCGGTGTTAGCTAGCCGTGCTACTTCTTAGTGGTCTGGTAATGCGCGCGCGGGGCATTTTATTAGAAGGGGCGGAGATCAAAAGGCGAGGACGCAGAAGGCGCAGCAGCAGAATGGCACGAAGCGGAATCAGTCGAACATAAAAACTTAACTCACTTCAGAATGGATACATCAGCAACTGTAGAAGAGCACAATGAAATATAGCAGTGGTGTGTCTACGGCGTTTCTCGTTTCTTGTGCTACCTGACTTAGTACAGCTGAATGCACACATATGTCGTGTGTTTTATATATATATATATATATATATATATATATATATATGTAGTGTACCATGACATAAGCAACTGGTTGGACTGGAGGATGCACAGCGTGTGGTATACACATGAAGAAGTAAACAGCGGAAAAGCGCGGTAGATAGAGATTATCTGCAATTTTATATCTCTGCTCCACACTTACCCCGCCGATTTTACCACCATCCTCAAGTGTCACATAAACGTGGTATTGGTCATAGTTATTATTATTACAGTATAAAATATAATGCGGTGATACGCGCGACCCTTTAGAAATATGCATAAAATCGTGCGGAATAGCTTCTTCCGTGGCGAAGGTGGGTGGCGTAAAAAGCGTTCTTTACGTCACATACCGAATGGCAATTGAATAGCTGGCGGCCGAGGATGATTCACCTAAGGAAACCGACCAGTTTTTCTCGTGGCGCCTTCTCATTGTTTTTATCGCTATAGTAGGTTCGGGCCGAGCGAGTGTAGAATAATTACTGTTTGAATCTGGGTTCTGTAAAGCGATAGAAGGCCAACAATATGACGTCTGTTTCAAATAGAGAGATACATGCAGTCTTACATACACGAATAGGATCTACGTGCATTTCATGCACTAAACGACGTCTTGTAGTTACGCCACTAATCAGGACTTCGGAGCTGGCTTTATCATGCCCCTTAAGTAGTTCTATGACATCGATGGCGCGTTGGACTCCTAGCGCGCATTGCGGAAACTGCAGTACGATACGACAAGAAAGATGACGCTGGACTGAAGCTTAGAGGCGGGCGCTGCAGAGAGCACTCTGTTAGACAACAGCAATAACGTTGATGGTCGTAAATGCATTGAAGGTATTAAGGGTATACGGTAAAATAAGGCTTGTAGCTTTCCCACAAATAGACCGGCACACAAGTATGCACAGACGGACAGGCCGACAGACATAGGCCCTCTGCTGATATGGACAAGTTTACAAACGACAAAAGAGACAGAAAGAGGCAAGACAGACTTCACAGCCATCGTTGACACCCTCAGCCGCTAGCTGACTCGACCTGATCTACTCGAGAGCAGTTAAATTAATAATACGATCTGGATTAGAAGAAGGTACGGCCTCGCGTAGATAATCTGCTTGACGTAACTACGTGCGTCGGGATTGGTATGTTCTTCTTAATTTAATAGCCATTCCCTCGTTTGATTTGGCCTGACCTGCTTAAGCAGCTATTATGGGTCAGAGGCTAAACACAAGTGGACTTATTCGTAAGCGTCGAAGGTTGCGGTCGAAAGTCGAATGTCTGAAAGAAAGTCAAGTCGCGTCCGAGAAATAATTTCATGACAAAATGCCAGCTGACGGCCGTTTGACGATTGAAAGAGGCGCCCGTTCAGACGTCGCCATTTGTTCAGTGACTCTAGCCAGCATCTTCCAGATCGAAGTGCCGCGACGCATTAACAAGATCGGGATTACGGAAAATCTATATTAGCCAATACAGAATATAATAGCGTAGTATTTACTGCTTCGATTAAGCATTGTTTCACGCAGCTAAATTTCCATGTACGATGAAGAACAGAACGGTGACTCGAACTATTATTGTCAACATATACATGTTTATGGAAAACAGTATAGTTACTACTCTGTATTTGACTATTATCCTACAAGCCATAGTATGGCTTTTTAGCTGCAATAGCTAAAATGTCTCGTACTTTTTAATACTGAAGTTATATACATAATGTGACCATATGTCAGTGGCATAGACGAGCGAGACGCACAAGATAGAAAACAACAATGTCGAATGTACGAGCAATATACGTGCGTGCGTGCATGCATACGTCGCCCAGCTCTCTTCCACTGCAACTTACCATCGTCTGCCGTCGTGCACGGTGCTAAGCAGAATCGTCGTTTTCTAGCCAGGCCTATTATACCAACGGTCTACGCAAGTCAAATCTGAATTCGTGTTCGCTCATTGCTTTGACGTTTGTTCATACCGTCCGCCTATCATCTTTGCGGACATCGTGTCTTTATCCTAGACGGTATTCCGCAAACGGACCAGTTTAAGAGTGGTCAGGGTCAGTGTAACCGCATACGTTACAGTAATCGTAAATATATGTATATGTTACTATTATCTTTTGAGTTCTCTATAAGTTGTTCTAGTGCGCGCACTGAGACAAACCCTGAATTATAGCGAGGATAAAAACAGAGAGTCGATAGCATGCAACACGAGATAAAGACCTAATGTCTATGACATTCATGTTTATGCTGCTTGCATGAACATAAACATAACTACGTAAAGGGAGGCACCGTAGCGGCAATACTCTTACCGTTTAGACCTTGTATGCTTAAACGTCCCCGCATGCCACGCTCTACACCCGCTGAACCTATAAGGGATTATAGTTCGGTTGTCTGTAATCGATGTAATGGTCGCGATCAGAGGTTCGTGGGGTTTGTCCGTGGGTACATTCAAGGACGTCCGCCCTGGACGATGTCAATAGCTCTATAGGTCTGGAATGAAATGACATGTAAAAAAAGAATATTAGTGAAATTTGCCACGGGATTTAAATGGCCTGGCGATCACTGACGGGGTGCTATCGCAATAGAAACATTTATAGCAACAAAGTGGAAGGTTAAAAGAAAAGAAGACATAAAATTTAATTTTTTCTATCTAAGTTTAACCAGCAAGTTTTCGACAGCCTGTTTTCTCCCTTAGTAAAAAGTTCCGGGAAAGGTCTAAAGTGTTATTATTATATATAGCAATGTAATTGAAGTAACTAGGCAGGCTGAAATGATTGGAAGCCATTTGAATATGTAGTCACCACCTCCGTGAGGACAAATTTTAATCAGCTAGTTGGAAAAAACAGTTTCCTTATTATCCGACATGCAAAAATTGGCTTCAGTCTATAGCGGCCTTTGTAGTAATTGTATGGAGACCCCATTGTTATTCCATTATTTCCTCTTTGCCTTTCAGGTTTGCGTGACCTCCCAAAGTGTTTGTCAAGTGCCTACCACCTCAGATAGCCGTGTTTTCCCGACTGACTCATCTGTGGTGATGTTCCGGCTGGGGACCGTTGAGCCGATCGAATTTAGGACAAAGCGCAATTTACTAAAGAGATAATTCCTTTTTGGCCTAGGACAACGTAGGCCGACGAGTAGATACGAACAGCTTGACATAGTCGCAAACTTAATTATATAAAATCTGAAGAAAAGAGGATTCATATTTCAGTTTGTTAAAGCAACTAGTTTACTTGTTGCTACTGGCTGCATCGCAAAACGTTCGTCTCTATAAGCGCTACTTAATTTTCTAGTTAGCGACGAGTTTTAGGTAAAGGCTTAAGCCAAGGACGCCCAGTTGAAAAGGTGTTTAGCCTCGGGTCAGTGTCTGTTCTCGCGTCTCATCGTGAACAGCAGACATCTTGCCGAAACCACTCAGCCAGTTGACAAATAACTTCGTCAAATTGGACAAAAAAATAGAGACTGATTAATTTGGACAAATGTACGCACTGTCAGATCGCGCGAGTCGGGCCGATGCGGTAGTATTATTAGATTCACATAGAACAAGGAACCGCTTTTCCAACGATCATAATTGCCAAAATAACGAGGCATAAAAATTTGAGGTGAGTGCCTACAAATGCTCGTGTGGGCGTTGTTGGACTCCTGCTATTACTTACAACAGATATTGTATTTGTTACTTATTGCATCTATCTGGTTTATTTTGAGGAAACACATTGCTCTCAGTAGGAATAGCAATAGCTAGCATGGTATAAGGTGACTCATACAGATAATACTAGACTACGATGTCAGTGTTTGCCACGGTCCCAGCTGGTCGATTGCGCGGAGAGGCTTCAAAATGATCAACCCTATTCAGCCAAACAGGCTAGTTGCTATACATTAGAACTGGATTAATTTAATTATTTAGACGTATTAAAAGATAATACATAGTAAAACGAACGATTTCCGTCATCGCAGTTATTTTTTCCCCCTTTTCCGGCTATTTTCCCCGTCCTTGACAAAACTGTAGTATATCGTGCTTCATTAAGAGAACGAGCTATGTTTGGCGATGAAGAAGAACCGATAGCTTTTTATGGTGTTTAGTTATAAAAGAACGGCAATAAACGTTACGACTTGCATGAGTGACTGATCTTCATTTCAATTATCTACTTCTTAGATGCTCATGGCTAGCGGAATACTAGTTGAAGGTCGTATTAGAAGAGCGTACGTTAAACATTGCCATCGTATTTTGAACCTCGCTGGATCGCATGTGTGTTTTTTACTTTGTTACGAGGCTTTCGGGTTGGGCGACTCTTGGAATCTGCTGAAGTGAGGAGATGTCCCAATGGTGCAGACATAACGAATATGTTGAGCAAGAAACTCGTACATGGTAGAAAGTCAATTCTTAGACAAACATATCGTCAACTAAACGGACGTATTAGATACCGAGAAGGCTCTGTCCCTTACCACATAAGATTGTTGTTATGTTATGCTGTGTCGGTATCATTGTAGGACAATAAGGCAACGGCAGTCACGCGGTAGATTTTACCACGGTGTACGTCGCTCATAGACCGCAGATTGCCAACGATGTGGTATCCGTTCGTCAATTCGGCCATTGTTTCTTAAATTACCGATATTATTCTGAGGGTTAGTGCGCTGCTGGTACGGCTAATTATAGACGGACGCAAAAGGCTTCACTTTACTGCTTTCTGCGATCGTTTGCTGCGTCTCTTACCGTGGCAGCGGGGACCGCCACGGTCGCACTGGCGTTCAAAGTCGACCAACGGCTATTTACGTCTAATTTCGGGCCGTGCATCATGAACGCTTGTCATTACCAAAATGAAAGGTTTTACAAACGGTTGATAACAATAGCGAAACAAAACGTGACAAAATATAAACAAAGAAACGCCAATTCGCACGAGATCCTATTGGAATGATCGCTAAGTCGCGCAAAATTCTGCGTGTAATTTAGCCCTCGAAGCAAAAGATATACTTGGAGAAGGACTAGAGTTTGCCACTTTACGAGCATGATCTTAGACGAATGAAGACTAATTACATGCTTTATGGGCAATGTGAAATTAGCCCAAGTTTGCTTCATTTCTACAGAATGTACTACGGTTAGATACAGATTGTTGGTAAACGACAATCCAGTCCGCTGACTAGATTTCCTAAAAAAGCACTTTAAAAATGTCTTCCGCACATACTAAGAGAAATTAAGCTGTTTACTGCTAATGATTATCTGTCTGTATTGAAAAAAATTGATATGCCTCATTTTCTTGACACACTAAATAACGTGCTGTTTTTTCTACAATCTGTTGGCTGTATGTATATTGTTAAGCATTATAATGTAATTATTATGTGTATAATTTTAACGCTTTTTACGTCATTTACATTGGTGTCATGGACGTGAAAAAGACAACTGATGTGTGACTAACGGTACGCTAATATCTCCAAGAAAAATACGACATTTACGGTAAACTGCCATCAATTTTCCCACAGACGATTGGTTACTAGCATCTTCTGTATGTATATATATAAATTTTTATAACAGGGAACATTGATTCGCAAAAATATATAACATAATCAACATTTGAAACAACCACATCGTGATTCGTCGATGTTTGATGCTGTGGCGTAGTGGTGTTTCACGGGGGTAAAAACAAGGGAAACTGCCCTTCGTTGACTTCACGCCTCTTTCGGTGGTCGGAATATTACCACGAGAAATAGTGTTCCCGTCAATCAGCAGAATCCAGACTTGAAGGCATCAGCCGATGACGCGGCAGAACAATCAGCTTTTAATTAGATTCTCACCTGTCAAACAAATGCCATACAATTTGTGTTTGCTGGATCGGAGAATCAACACATTGCTTCACCTAGAACTTAGGGGCAATTAGGATATTACAGTGTGATGAACCGCTACGTTAGGAATAACAGGCTATAGCTTAGTTAAACAATATATTTACAACAATAAGCCATGCCTGTTTTCATTGCCATTAGGGCAGTCTTTTCTATATTTTACTTAGATAACGGTATATAAGGAACCACAGTTAGATTCTATAGGCTTGTGTAGGTGTTTATATGAGCTAGAGCTTGTTGTTCCGAAAACTATTGATTTTGATATATTTACCTGTACGAAAATATATCAAGCGATCTTCGAAACAGATAGCGCCGTCAGACCTTATCTGTAACCTTATCTGTTCATTACTCCATTACTAGTTTTTACGCTACATACACGCCATCCGCAATTAGTATAGCAGGTCAAACAGGAACTATCAAAGGCTAAGATTACTAGTTAGTTAATTTATTATTATAATACCTTATAATAAATAATGTTAGTATCAGAACACCATCTACGAGCAATATCTATCTTAAGACGGACACTATCACTGCATGTATTTTTGAGATACAAACTCGCTCCTTTTTATTCTTCAATTCTATCGGCCGCCGATGCTTGTCGTGAACGTCGTTTCACTGCTGTATGGCCTTCATTGCGGTGGCGTTACGGCCTCAATTTCCGCTTCAGCTTTCATTTACCATTCGGTACATACGCTCATTACCAGGGCACTAATTGCGTGGGTCCTGCGTCGCGTGATTCCCGACATACGTTGAAGTCTCCGTCGCCGCTACTGCTTCAAACGACTAATCACTTTTATTGAGCAAAACTTTCTGCTCGTCGAATAGAGAAATCGACCCAAACACTCCGACAGTCGACCTTATTTCAGGTCCATACGTAACAACATCATTAGTACCAGCAGGTACAAAAACAAACGAAAAAAGAAATCAAGCGTTGACCATGTTTGGTGCCTGACAGGGCTACCATAGTTGTGTCTCCTTGACTGCTACTTCTATTCGTACTGCTCTATTAGTATGGCAATCACTAATAGGTTACTTATGACGCCTTCTCTGACATCAACGGACGGCAGCACTTCTGTTTATTTCCTTACTGCGGAGAGTAATGAAAAAGCAGAAGATGACCTTTTTGGAAGCGAGGGCCCCTTACCGAAAGCGTCGTCGAATCGGAGTAACAGGAAACAGTAAGGGGAATAACAGAAGCTGTAGCAGTTAGACAACAGCCTTGGCGGCAGCAGTAGCAGTTGAGTAGTACAACGAAAAACGCCGTCGTACAACAACATCAATAATAACGTCAGCAATAACGGCAGCGGCAACCTGAAACGACGGTGGCTGCAGTGGTCCCGCTGCTGATGGTGGTAGGATACGTGGTTGTAGATGTAAGCTGTATGATCTGTCAGGACCCCAGCAACAGTGTGGCCAAGATCCAACCTGTTCCTTCTTTGAAAACTGCCACAACTGCTGCAAACGATAACTAGGCCTGGCCGCAATTTCGCTGATCGCCGCCGATTGTGTCACAGCTGCTACGGAATCACGGATTGCTGGCAATGTCCAGTAATAGTAATGTTATCGTTGCTTTTCGTGACATATGCCTACGATACCCTATAACAACGGCTGTTGAGTTCTGAGGCGACCGTTTAATTATAAAGCGCTCTGGCGACAACGGCGCGCGGGTCTATTCGTCCATGAACCGCAATGAACAGGCGCATACCCGCATCTAGTAGACACGAGCAGTGATTGATACCATTAGCCTTTTACTGGGCCGCCCGCGATTTCCATTTTTCTACGTGTATATAACTCGAGATGGAACGGCTGTTCCTGTTCGTTGAATAAATGGAGCTGTGATTCGGAAGTAGCAAGTTCGACGTTACATGATTTACACGTACTTTCATCAATAAACAAAGGGTAATAGAAGGGCATGCAGGGAAAGTAAAAAAATGTATGAAAAACCTCTCTACTAAGAGGTAATCGAAGCCATTGTCGACAATGAACAGCAGCAGCAGCGGCGGCAATATTTACGAGTAGCTGGTGCAATGTTTACGACCCCGAAACAAATAAAGCGAGGTGTCCGAGAGAAGATGACGTCTACCGCCGTCCTAGGCAACACAATACGTTCTATAGAAACATGCAACACGAAACCAGCGTATCGTGTAAATTCAGCCTTGCCTGAAGTCAGCTGGAAGACACCGATCTACTAACCTTAGCAAAGGAATTTTTGTTTTTAATCAACGCGTATGCGGTGAAGCTGATAAATACCCGCGAGTAATAAAAATTACATTGAATAATGCTAGCTATAGTTGGGTAAACAAAGCGAACGTGTCACGTATTAAGACCACACGGTCTACCGACGGCATGCATCGAGCTCTCCGACTGCGGTCGACCACGTTGGAAACCGGTAGGCAAACGTTAAATGGCTCTATTGCGCTAGAAATTATCGCAAGAAGAGAAAGGTCTTGGAACGACAGCGAATCGTCGTCTACCCGTTCTTCGTTAGAGTGACGAGTGAGCGTGAAGTATGATTTCGTGCACCAATTCTAAATTTCGTACGGGAGCGATGCATGGAAGTGTAGCAAATACATTTCGCTTTGCGATGTCTCTCGGCGGCCATCTCATACTTCTCAATGCTAGCTTAGGAATGTGACGCGTGCCCTTCGACACAATCCAAATCTTCTTTTTGCTCTCAACTACAACTCCTGCGGTATTCTCAGGTAAGATAAAGTACCTCATCTGTACGTCAACTTGAAGGGCTGACTTTGTGTGTCTATGTGCGTGTCACGATCACGTATCTTAGATCTATCGATGACCTAAGGCACGCAACGTGTTATGTACATGTAACTGTAACATGCGTGAATTACTACACTTTAGGCCATCGATTAGTGCCAAGTATTGAATTTTAAAAAAACTCTTAGCTTGGCTGGTCTAACCCGACGTTGTTGTAGCGTTCTATTTTGGATTGTAGTTTAAACTTCGCTTTGACCGAATCCAGCAAGAGCCTTCACTGCATAACGATCTTGTTAGAGCTACCATTTTATAATTGTGTTGAAATGGCAACTTCTTTTTCAAAACTAGTTAAGTGTTAGTTTCATTCACGTTCGGGCTAGGTAGCCATAAATCGTCGCGTTTGATAATGGCTGTTGCGACGGCTTCCCGGACGCTTACAGAACCGACAGGCTCATCATTCTTTCTTAGTTGGAGGCATGGGCCTCAGGTAGAGTACAAGGCTTATAAAATTTTCTATGACCGAATTCACTTATGTGATGACGATGGAACGATCGTAAGTAAAAGCCATTAGCAACCACCCAGCTGAAATCGTCTTTTGCTGATGCCAACTGTTATCGCCGATGTTCCTCTCCTTTTCGCACTACTGAATACTCCTTTTGCCGAGGGCATTGAACGATTTCTACACTCCATTCGTTGCGCTGCCCTACGCCGTGCTTCTTTGCCTCAGGTTCTTTCCCAGGCGATTGCCATCCGGAAATGACGATGACGCATAGGCTTGAGCCGCATATTATCGTAGCATGGATAGTCGGCAGGCACTGACAACACACAAAGAATACAGGCAAAAGAAGAGCAAAGGCCGAATCTAGCAGGGGTTTCCTTGCTAGCTGGATTGCAAGCAGATTGTAGACGAAAAGCAGCAAACGCAATGAGCATATAGAGGTTTTCGTGCGAAGAAGCGGATGAGTTCGGGTAAAAGACGGGCGAACAAGCAACCTGAGGTTCGCTGGTGGTGTGAGTAAAAGCAAAAAAAAAAAAAAGATTTAACGGAACTATCTGCTCTCAAGGGTAGCCAGCGCTAAAATCTCTCCAGATCTCCAGAGGTCTCTGGAGACGCCCAATCCGCCTCTGGATACAACGGAAGTCCCTGCTTTATCTATATTTTCCTCGATAGAGTTAAGATACGGGTAGTAGTACTCCTAGAAATCACCATTGTAGCCGTTGTAATCGTGTAGTTTTAAAGGGAGGAGTGTTCCCTCTTCCACCCCACCTCCTCCCCTCCTACTAAAACTACCAAGAAATGGAAGTGTGCTTACGCTGTCGCGGTCTTTGAGGGCAGTCTTCGCAAATCCTTCATTAACTCTTTTCTTCGTTGTCCCATGAATAGCTCATATATTCGTCCCAATGTTGCCCCGCTTTTGAGTAAATGAATTATGGACCAGTGAAATATCTCGAGGGTTCAAGCGCTCCCTTGGGCACGCTTTACGAGCAGATCTACCGACACACAGCTTCATTGGGTGTTTGCTCTTGAATGGATGAGTAAACGAACAGTGTGAGCCCTCTTATGATACAACAGCGCTGTTCGGGTCCCTTGATCTGAACTATGTTCTTGTGGCCTGAAATATGCATACGGCCGGTTTTTTGGTGGGGTGCAGCACCCGTCCCGATCCAACATTTCTATTTTCGAGGAGTGTTTAACTATACGATTTGGGAGGGCAGCATACACAACACTACAGAATTACAAGGCTGGCATTTAATCGTCCATTACAAATTATACGATATCAATGTAACGGCGAGGATACACGTATGTAGATTCCATGTTAGTTTTGCTTGGGTCGGCTACGGCCTTCCCCCTCTTGATTCCTACTTGCCCACTTACCTATCACTCCAACAACAATAATAGTACTGCTGTCGAAAAGTAACCCAGATGTCTTTTATCGTCTCAAGTTTAAGGTGCTATATTTAGAAAGTGCCCTCCAGCTATTAGTGGTGGCTGGACTCCTTTTGGCGACGTGTGTCGCCGTCTTACGCCGATTCTACTGTCGCTGTAAGGCCCATTCTGCAGCTGATTTCGGCCCGATTTGGTTTGTGGTCTACGTGGGGCGTTGCGACAACTAAGCCAGTAGCTGCAATGTCAGCTTGGGGAAACTGCTGAGCGTATTACGTTAAGGTGAGAGAAGGCGACCTAGTCAAAGTCGATTGAGCCAGTATCCAGTGACAGTATGTAGCAGGAGAAACGGCAGCAGTGGCGGCGGCGGCAGAAGGCCTTTGACAGGTACTGGGCATCGAACCTAAGAAGGGGACGTCAGCAATTGATGACGGCTCACAATAAAGCCGCCGAAGCAGAAAAAGATTGCTACTGATTGACTGAGCAAAAAATAATAGACTGACTGACGGCTTCGATATATGGACAAGACATAAACGGTGAAGTCGGCCTTGGTCACAATAACGACAAATCGTCTCAGTTCATCCGGTGATGACTCAGGCGTCGTGGCAGGGCGGTCGCTATTTTGAAGAATATAGTAATTGATGAATGGATGTACGGACGCAGAGACGAGCTGACTAACAGAGTGATTGGCGAACAGGCGCTCAAAGAGCTCATTATATGTATCTGAACACATCTATTTATTTTGATATATGATTAAGGGTTATACGTACATAAGCACGCGTACATATGTTTATAGATGTGGCGTTTGCTTGCTTGACTTCTTCGTGGCCAGATGAGTGCCACTCCTGTTGTCATTGCCCTGAGCCCCATGATAGCCACGTAATGTAATATCTATATTTAGTGTTAGACAGGACATAACTGTCGATCGTTGAGGACTCTAACTATATAGATAACGTAAGAAAAAAGGCGACAGCAGTAGCGGCAGAGGAACATCAGGACGCCGTTGCCGCAACAGATTTCAATGGGGGCGACCTTTACTCATCATCAGTATGCTCTGGCCACCCAACATGCCCCCCTCCTCGGCAAACAGCTATACGTAAACACACCAGATCCCCAATTCCTCCTGGACAGGGGGGAGGGGGGCAGAGCTAATAGAAATAGAGGCAGGAAAATGCGACTAATCGATGCTATGCATTAAGTATGCCAATGCGCTGGGTAACGTTTGAGAGAGGCCCAGCGAATGACCCAGCAACAACCATGGCTAGTTCTTGTCTTTGCTAACTTTTTCCCTGCGGCCGCTGACACTATTGCAATTGGCTGCTGAAGAAGCACCTGCCTCTGCATAGAAGATTCAATGTGGTGTTTCTTCTAGTGTTTCTGTATGTAGACGAAACAGTGTGAAAAGAAGGAGTAGATGGACAGCGGTGTCGAGGGCAATCGCGCTGCTAACACCGATTTCAGTTGACGACGCGAATCCGTTTAAGTGGAGATTAAATAAAAATGAGGGAATAAAGACGAAAAAAGATCAAAGGAAATAGTTCATAGTCCACTTGTGGAGTGGAGTGATGATGACGAGACCTATCATGAGTGCTTCGTGTTATTGTTTCGCAAACAACAATCCAGAAGCGTAAATACAAAGATTATACAGTGCCAATTCATCATGTTAAAGGTCATAGCAATAATAACAACAATCATAATAGTAGCAGCTCGAGCAATAATGAACCAACTGCTAGTCATTGTCGACCAACAATATCCAAAGCAAGTTCTGCCAAACGCTAACCACAACTTGTTATAATATATAACAAATGTACGTACATCTCTACGCGTCACCTCTGACAAAAACAATAACAGCCGTCTCGAACAATAACAATGACGCGCTAGTAAACGTCTAACTGCCAAGCAAACTCTATAGCTGCAGCGGAAAATCAAAGGGGCCATTAGAATTACCGTAAGCAACAGTAGTGTCAATAGTAATGCAGAGACAGATACGGTCGAACGAGAACTGAATGGATTAGCTATAACGAATAAAGTAGGACCACCATTGCCTTCGGCCAAATGTCGTGTGTGATTGAGCCTCTGAAATTACCAGGGAGGGACAGAAAATGTAATGCTCATTTTTTTCTTTTTTGGTCTAGATGTCGACGCCGATTATGACTCAAGAGCGACGTAGAGCCCTATTCGACGATCGAATCGTGAAGACGTAGACCGTCGGCAGGCTACGGCATAGCGGACCGCCACGGAGGGGCTGGCTAAACAGGAAGGAGAGATAGTAATTATAGGGCCGACGAGCAAACTCTAATAGCATCTATTATTGCTTATTTACGAGGCAACAAAAACAATTACTTGTATATTGACGAGGCTATAATTACGATTATTGCTGGCAGTATGCCGACCAGTTAATAGGAAAGACGGCTCGTGAGTTATCTGTCTAAAATAATCTCGTAGACGACTACCTCATGCTAGATATCAGCTGTATCATATACTGGCTAGTATTTTCGTTCTAATTATGAAACGTTGTTTATTTTATTATGCAAAGCCTAGGTAAGAATTTTTTCAATGAATCAGGCAAACCGCAAAAACGGTGACCCATCAAACACTAGTTATACCTTGTGACGCTACCGTTACCGTAAAATATCTTCGATAACGTGATAATATTGGAAAAAAACTTAGTGCCCCATAATCGCTTCTCTTTTCTATTTCTCGCCATCCCTAGTCTACTACCTTGAAGGCTTATTGAACAATGTACCGCGTACGATGGCATTCACTGATATCGAAAGAACAATAATCGATTCCGTAGGCAATACAAACACATTGCTTAACGATATCGTCAGATTTCAAGCACCGACTACGTGACGCTTAGCGGCTTCTATGAAGTGCTTCAAGTTGTCGATGTTCTATACGTCGTGTTATTTAAGTCGAACTTGGGCCAAGTACCAGGCCGCGATACTGCCAATTGTACCCAGGGGAACGATGCGGTGAGTCTGCTGTAGTGACGAATAATGTTCACGTGTGCATGTCTGAGCACTCATTGCCAGGTACCTACGTCCATATTAGGTTGGCTTTTACGGGGCCAGAATCCGGCCGGCACTCACTAAGCACCTGATGACAGCAAGGGGCAGGACGCGGGACGAAGCACGTAGATATGCGCGAATAGTTCCCTTGCATCAAGAGAAGTAAATTAGGGCAACAGTTAAAAGCACCAATTTACAGTGACGAGTCTTTCATAAATATGTAGATAAAATCTATATAAATATATAGATAAAATTTAATTATTAGTTAGTACGGCTTTGTTTGTGCTCAAAGACCTATACAAGCATAAACCGCATATATAACATAGATCGATAATTTGATTAAATCGATACGTCTTTTGGTTGACGTTGTATCTCTACTTTTATCTCTTCTACTTAGATAAGTGTCAACTTGGGGGGCGGCTGGCGTTGGGCAATACGCAGTTTTCAGATGCTCGTTTGAACATTATGTATAAATAGGAAAATAGGTTTGATATTGTTCTTACTGTCACCGCCTTCGGGATTATCAGTGGTGGCTACCTGGTGATCCATTATACACTACAGCCGCTAACGGCAGCCGAGAGCGATTCGGGTTTTTCGACGAAGCAGCGATATTGTCACACTTATTAAAATTATTGTTGTTAACGATTCACAAGAGGGACAGGGAATCTAAGCAGATAACAGACTGAGTAATTTTTACTAGAAATAACTCTACACTCTAAGTTATACCGATAAAACGTCGTATATATTTTATTGTTATTACCTTTAGATCGAGTGATTTCCCAATTTGTGCAGCTCTGTGCCCCTTTTCGGTCATTTCCATATATCTTTGGTTGTTGTCTAAAAGTGCATGGACACCTAAAATGGCCGCCAGCGATTCATAAGCGAGGACAGTGCATTTTTTTTAAGAAAATGCAACGTCTCCTGTTTATTACGTGCATTCCCCCGTACACTTAATACGCGGTAAGAGACTGCGGTGAGAGCCGAGGTGGAGTAATTTCTCTCCTTAGAATTTTGTCGCTCTCGTATTGCAACGTGTGCAAAATGGCAGTCGTCTGAGAAGCGCGTGGGTGGTGGATTATATGAAGAGGCGTTGCTCTTCACTATTTAGACCCGCTCTTCCCCTTCTTACTTCTAGTGTTACGGCCATTCAAAAAGCATCTGGAGCTTAAAAGCGTCGCTTCTTTGTCTGCTTTTTAATGTCACCCCATAGGTGCACGAACGATAGGCTTGTGCGTTTTTCCGATACTGGCTCTATTCTAACTGTTTAACTCTTTTAAATAAATTAACTCGTTCGACATAGTTTTATTTTTCTCGACTGAGGAAAATTGGTGGCTGTCTATTGCCGATGATAGCATCGAACGGCCCGACAGCCACAATCCATTCGCAATCTCCCGCTGCATACTCCGTTCGATGGAAGGACGTAATGCAGCTAGATACTGTGAGTCGGTCACAGACCTCGCTAGACTGGAATGTTCCACAGCCTCAATAGCAGCGATATGGAACTGACGCAGGTGACTGCGAGCCGGAGCTTTTGTTCCTGCTCAAACGCGCACATAAGCACACAGAAACACTGATTGAGCAACAATCTAATTAGCAAAAGTAGTTAACCCTTGATACACACACATATACTAATCTAATGTATCTAATATATATACTAGTTTCAATTGTGAGCACCTATGCATGAGCACATTTACCAAGTTGATTATCATAGGATCCACAAGGATCCTTGTATAACTGTCAGCGAATGAGTCCTGGTTGGCATTGTACACTTGTCCGATATACAGTCTGCCAAACATTGAGAGTTCATGGCGTTGCTCGCAGGCTTTTCCTTCGAAGCGCAATGTCGTAGCACGAACAGTCGCATAGAGTGCCCGTTGCAAACAGCCTACGAGCAGACTCCAATATCAGCTAATTACTTGTCGATACTCCCTCTTGTTTCTTTTTTCCTCATCCACTCTCTAAATAGACCGTAAATGGCCTTTTTGCGCCTCCTGAAAGCTAGCGAAACAGAAGCTGTTCCTGCTTCGTGTTGTCCCACGTTGGGATTCGCCCTCATCAGCGAAGTGCCGATATGTATTTACGCCTCGGTCAGAATTATACAGGCGCACATATGGTAGCCATATGCAATGGCTATTGATCGTACACATCAAAGACGTTCGGCATCCGTGTAGATAGACTCTCAGAAAGGCGGGGAACGTGTGGGCCAGTAGCTCTGAAAGCATAAAGTGGCTTACCCTACTGAAAAACGTCAAGAAGTGTACAATACTGACTATTTTGCTCGACCTGGCTATTTGAGCACGCAGAAAGATTGTTTCCATGTCCTTTCGTATTCGATCAAAATTTATTATGATAAAATGCTAGTGAAGTGAGGCACTAAGTACCTATTATCCAATCGTGGCTCATAAATTGGCTTTCTCTTTGCGAATCGATGCGCTCCGGGGCTAAAGAATAAGTTAACATAAAAACAAATGAACGTTAGCGAACTTATATAAGGGACAACTATAATAACCCCACATAGTAGTCATCTTTTTTGATAGACGGAGATTGTATTGAAGTGGCAACGTGTAAAGCCGCTAACTATGGGAATACAGTTCAAATTGTGTAAGCTCAGGTTTTGGTTCTGACAATGCACTTCAGAGCGACTTTAGGATTTTCGCTTGGGGCTTCCGACAATGGTGCTTCTCTTCTTTGGTGGTCAATATTGCTGGTGCCCGCTGATCGACGGTAATCGGGTACCAACATCCATGAACGACAGGATATACAAGAAGGTACGCATCTCAATTTCGGTGGCGGCATCAGCGAACGCCAGCCGGCGAAGTCGACCATAGTAATCGAGTGGCAGAAATAAGTCCTCGCTCGGTAAACTGAACGACAAGCGCACAAACGTGCGTTGAGTTTGGTGGTCCGCAAGGTTTGATTCGCTTCAATCGCTGCAGCTCATGCTTTCCGCGACTCGAATACTTAGCGACTTCTTGTCCATATGATTGCCCTTGCTCCAACGGCTGTTACTGTGATAGTTGTAGCCATTACTGATCCTGTTTATTGTCTGGCGGCATTGACGGCTTCAACGGCACCCGGTGCCCACCTAGTTGCAGGTCTTCGGTTAATCTAACGCCGCTATTGCTGCTGCCGCCATTGCTCTGTTGTTAAGCTGAGCGCCTGCGGCGTCCAGTACTACTAGAGTCGCATCGTGCCAGTCCTGCCCGGTGGTCTAAGAGGCGCATGTACTCGGCGATTTCGATGATGTTCGGTGCCTTCTAAGCCCTGCGTCATGCCTAGTGAATAGGGACGGGCAAACAGCAGCAGTAGCGATTAACGTTCTCGACTAGAGTGAGCGAGATCGCGAGCTAGGAGCATCTTGAGACCCTCTTCCCATTCGTATGAGGTACCCCTGAAAAATTTTACCCCCTTGGCTGAAACAGGCGAACCGATTGTCGCGGACAAGCGGCGTGCGCATCTCCGTAATTGATATCTGACTTCGACTACGTGCATCCTACATGGATTCAATCCTATATTTGATATGACCCTTCCCATTCTTTTTATATTACTGTGAACCCTTCAACCGCTGATTGGATCAGATGTTTCATGTACCTAATGGTTTGCTTGAGCGAAAGCTTAACCATATGCCTTGATAATGCAGTTCGGGTATATAAGTATGAACTAAACTCCCGTTGATCTCTTTCGCTGCTTGATATATCGTTGTTATTTTTAATACCTGCAAGAAAATATTCAACGAATGATATTGAATCAAGCTATTAGGTTTCTAGATGGCACATACCTGATGATAACTTAAGAGAGAAGTTTTTCAATGGGCTACAGTTAATAGTATCACTGAATGCGTTTAAGGAGCTTAAAAAGTTTCCCTAAAAGCGTTTCGTTTGAGTACAATAGTATACATATAAGCGTGGGTGTTAAGAACCAACTGCTCCTCAAACCGATTCGCTGATTAAAGAAGCGTACGAGTGTTTTACCGCGGCCAATGGTCAAAAAAGTTTGCCACAAATAGTGTTTTGACGAAGATTCGCTAATTTTCTGCACTGGTACGGTGTCAGTGTCGGTGACGGTGACGAAGGTGTCGACAACAAGCACCTTCTCAACCCAAGACTGCGCCCCTTAAAAGCCTATGGGTGCCTAATCAAAAAGGTCTTTCGAGCAGTATTGATGTCTTTGAGAGTTTCGTCTCCTATTGAGTTTTTTCACCTCATTTAGTAGTAGGCAAAAAAAGGTCACAGCATGCGTATTCGTCCGGTCGGGTGTGAAGGTCCCTTGCGCCTTTACGTTCATGCACATCGCATCTAGCAAAAACTGTGATGTTGCCCACACAACAGCCCCCGTTGGAGAAAGATTACAGACGATTCGCTAGGCCTTCGTTATTCATTTGGCGAACGATCGATGATCGAAAGCTTCTCAATCTCTGCCTACTCCCGTGGAGCTTTTGTCACCAAGAGGCTGCTTCTCTATGATTTTAGCCATGCGAAACCGAGCAAAGAAAGTTATTTTGTCCATTGGTGACGTTTTAGCTCTTATCTACGCCTATGCGCCTCATTGCTCAGCATCTTCGTCATGTTTTATTTAGAACTCTTCAGTATTCGAACATTTGGCACAACAATTATGCATGCGAAAAAGCTCTGGGTGTCTTCGTTAGAAGCGAGCACTTTTGCATAGATATACAGGAAACCAAGAAGTAAGCATTAACCTAATAAAGGGCGGGGCTCTTCTATTAAATATCTTCCTCTCAATATAGAGCTGCTGTTATTTCATCCACATTTGTTTTTTAGTGTTGGGGAAGACGGCAAGAAAGAATATTCAACCTGTATGAAACATTTGTCTCCTATGCCGTCCGGCTGCCATTCCAACGAAATAAGCCCAGGGAAACAGAAACGACGTCGCAGGCCAGGCACGTAAACCCTTGACGCAATTACGGTTTAGGGTTACTTCTAATGATGATACAGTCAAATATTACCAATGTTACTACAGCGTAGACGCCGGCCCTGTCTCTTGCGGGTGGCACAGGCTACAGTAAATATCTAAAGCGGACATTCATCTCATCTCGGTGGGGCCGAGCAAAGACGGGGCATTTTTGAGATTTCATCTCAGTCCACTTCCTAAAATTTGCCAGTCAGCCAGATCTTAACGGAAGATGGGAAGAATGGAATGATATGAAAGGGGAATCGACAGGAAATATTTGCGCTCGTGGAGGCAGCGTCGATTGTCATTTTTGAGGCGGCGTCAAAGACGGAAAGGCAGCCACTGAAGGAGCGGACAAATCAATCGTCTTCATTTTTGTTGTTGTTGACCCTGTTTCCCTTTGTCTATATCTCGTTTTAGCTCATTCTTGCTCATTTACTCAGCCTATTTCGTCGGTTGCCGTCTGCAGTGACGTCGATGGAAGGAACGATCCGCCAGAGTGAAATTAAGACGTCGCATTGATCAGACATCCGAAGATGAGCACCTAGCAGCGTATGATGGACCGAGAAGGAATGACGAGTTTCAGAGCGTCGGCGATTGTCGGCGTTTGGCTGCAACAGCAGTGGCAACAGCGGTATTCGTCTCCGCACAACTTCACGGTGGTCCGCTCGTCGACTCCTGTGTGTCCACGGTTGTGCGGTCTGGGCGGCTGGCCAAACTTAAATTTGAGCGTTTCAGAGTCACTACCACGGAAATCTGTCTATAGTAGTACGCAGTCCGACGATACACAATTAATCGAAGAGATTCGTCTGAAATCGTCGACTATGATCTATTGCGCTTCTCACGGCGACAACTCACTACTCATCAGCGTTGTCGTGAGCACTCGTGAGTACCACACCCCTCCCGCTGCGAAGAGATCGCCTACAATTACGTGAACGAAAGATCATCTTAATAATAGATAGTAGTAAAGAGGAGGGAAGAGAGGTTTCCTATACGTCTAACGGGCTACAAGCTCCGGCTGGCTTGACGATGGTGTACCCTCACGGTGCTGTCCACGAGTGCACCTTCCACGTCGATGGGAGATCAGACGAACAGACATATCGAGTAAACTGGCAGTATCAACAACAACAACAGCCAGCTAAAGCTAAGAATCCTCAATGAATCAGTAGATATACAGGCACGTTTGTAGTTAGGCCTGCCGTAACAAGTTATTCCTAGTTAGAAAAGTATCCTTATGTCTCCACCGCGAGGATAAATAACGGAGACCGGACTAGCGCGGCATTAGAAGAATGGTCGTTTTATGCTGCTAGTTCTACAACCATTTGGCACCAGACGCACTGTGGATATTTTCGTTACTTGATGTCCGGCTATGTGCGGGGCAAAACAACGGCATGTCTGGGGTAGGGCTTTGGCAGTCGCCAGAACCGCAGCAATAACAGCAGAGTTAGTAACATAAATGAACCCAGCTCAATGCAATTGCAGGATCTTAAGTGTCGGTAATGTGCTGCCTCCGGCGATGACGGCCACATCACCACACACATACACAAAGTTTACGACCATTGCCACAGGCTAACGGTTGCTTCAACGAAAGTGCGGGAGCAGTAGAAACAAAATAGTGGCATAATTCCCAAATTATTCTGCTGGTTAAGCCCTGTTTTTTCCCTTTCTCGCTTTGTCGCTCTCCGTAAGCTGCGCGTACTCGATACGATTGAGCCGGGGACCTTTATGACAACTAGACAGAGTTCCCATTCTAACTGAAGCTCGAACTTCTTATTATTTTCTCCGACGTTATGATCTATCTGCGGTGCAGTAAAGCAATAAATGAAGCCTCCACGGACGGCAGCAGGATACGCTAATCGGAACAATTTTTGCAATTGGTTATGAAGCTGGGCGGGTCCTGAGAACAGCCCTAATGTCACCAAAAAAACTGAGGTCGCAGGATGTACGATTAGACATGGGACACGTGGAGTCGCTTTGGGTAAGACGCGTTGGTTCGATTTTGAATAACACAGAATCACATTTTACGTCGCAAAATAGGCGACAATGCCTACATGCTAACGGTATAAAGCAAAAATGCCGGGTCGGGTGCCTAATACGTTATACAATCTACACGATCTTGGCGGCAGTCAACTGTAATCTCACATGGTGATGCACTTTCGCCAATCGCCGACTCCTAGATGAGCCTAGCTCCATCAGGCTTTGGGTAAGACGAACGTTTTTACCGCGTGGGCAGATTCCGATAATGTCGCTATGCAGCTGCTAACAGGGAGATAACGGGCGGATCAGCTAACGTTATGTGAAGGCGGCGGTAGAAATGTTATAAGGCCTATCTGAATCAAACGCAAAGAAATAATGCAAGAAGCTTGTAACCCAATGTTTATTGACCGCCGTTCGCGATGAGTGGATTAGAGTATAGAGAGGGTACGAGGGAAGAAGAAGCTCAAGGCTTCGAACAGACGCCGGCTGATTGGTGTTCAGAGACTTGAAACAAACTAAGGTTGCTATTTTTGCTTGGATCTGTGCGTCAAAACCTTGGTTAGCGATGCTGCTTTTCGGTGCTGTGGGCAACGAATCCAGACGTACCATCCGATATTGATTTTCTTGTTGTTGTTGTTGTTGTTGACTTTAGGAGCAGCCTGTGGCAGCGCAGACACTCGTCCTTCATTGACGAGTTTGGAGCATTTTTAGTTTGGCGCAGGTTGAACTGAACAATTAAAGTTAGATGTCAATCGACCCTTCTCGGGCAGACAAAAGTTATTCTATTCAGCCTCGTTGTCGATTGACTTATGGCGGAGAGCCAGACGCCTGCTCTTGTTATCAATAGTTGACCAGCCTTGTTCGTCGTGTGTCGTTCGGCTAATTAGATTATCAAAACTAAAGAAGAAAAACGCAGATCCAGTAAGGAAAGAAGAGGGTTCCATTGCATACCCGACATCCCTCATCCTCTAAAGTGACGTGACAAGCAGCGTTACAAGAAAGATGTCTGCTCAGAAGACGATTCGAATACGCAGATACTCCAATCGACAGATGGTGGCAAAGTGGCTCCAGGGTACAACCACGTTCAGTTAGTTATCTAGTCGTAGAAGCTGCCGAAGCTCGGATTCCTGAGTACGATTAACCAGTGTTAACTAAAGTATACGGTGATGGTAACAGGTGACACCGTGATGGGAACTAGCTTCTTTAAACGAGACACAGCATAGAGAGACAGGATTGTGCAATCCTGTAATACTAATATAAAAAAAAAATGCTTCGAGTTCGACGTCTGATACCTAGGTCGTTAGGTATTTTTACTTCTACAGGCAGGAAACAAGGTGTGCTTACGTAGGTCTTGAACCTCCACGACCTTCATGCCTCTGAACCTATCGGGCTTGACTACCACATTACCGACGAGATAGACGTAGTTTAGTGAACGAACTGACTTAGGAAAAATGGTGGAAGACTGAAAGTTCAAGTAAAAAAACAATGGACACCATGTAAATTGAACATTGAAGGTGAGTTGTGCGACCATCGCATGAAAATGTCACTCACTTTTTGAGGCGCCATCGTCAATAGTTCTACAAGGAAGGCTGTCAAAAACAAGGCATTCTACCACTGTTCTTAACGATAAGGGCAAAATGTCTTTCGATCAAAGAGGGTTCCAGGGTCTGATGACTGTATCTGCCTGTGCAGCAGACGACGTAGACAATAAAGCTAAAATGACTGTTTTAGTTGATGTTGATGCGGCTGACGTCGTAGACTTTGCTGCTAACAGCGTAGCCGCTTCTTCTTGCTTCGATTTTATGCCACTTTTGCCTCATCGCCACACACAGCACTTTTAGCTCATCTCGCTGCTGCTACTGCTGTTTTTTTCCTTCTTTTTTTTTCTGACACGTATTTTTGCCGATCTTCCTTCGCTCATATTGGCTAATGCCTGCTCAATCGTAGCTATTCTATTTAGCTAGCACTTTTAGCAACTAGGAGCGAGCAGCCTTATTGTCGAGCACCTTTTCGATGCTCCGCGATCTTCTTGCCCCCACCAGAGGATCTACAACCAGCGGCCGACCATCGGCGTTTGTGCCTGTAGTATGTGCGGTTATGAGGCAGCGGTGCCTAGGCACGTCGTAAGCTCATTTGGAGTTTTGGCTATATCTCCGTTGCTGCGTGTTATGAGTGTGTCGATGCGCTGGCCCCCTCATCGTCTCGTTTGCCTCGAAGCTAGCAGAAGACACAGATAGGCATATAGAAAAAGGCAGATAGATATATCTTTCGAGAGGGAGAGCGACTAGATCAAACTGTACGCGGGCAATCACCTCGCGCAGAACTCTGACGCTGCATCAACAGGAGCTCGCATGATTCTTGGCATGGCGAAGCGGTAGACGATCGTAAACGACTGGAAGCCCGTGTCAGTAACCGGCTGGCGCCTGCGGTGGCAGCGGCAGAGACGACCTTACGTCTGGTTGCCTTTGCTTAAAACCACAAAAATGCTATCAAACGACAATGACATAGAGATCAACTAAATTAAAGATTAACAGAAAAAAGAAAAACACCGAACAAAAAAAGCGTAACAAATTAAGAGAAGGACGTCAGATTCGGATTGTCAGAGGTGTGCGTATATGATTTAGAAAGAGGATGTACGCGTATGAGTAATATAGAGACAATGAAAATTAGCGTGCCAATGCGCGGAGACCAAATATTTGAATGGGGAAAATGTAAACAAAGAAATAAAAAAAAAACGTCGGAAGAAAGTTCGTTAGATAGGGGAGGTTCAACCCTGTGATGCTAAGTTCACAAACGCGTTTAGAATAACAACAAGTAGTTAGCGTGCATAACAGTGGTAAGTTATGCTGCCTAAGTATAAAGAACAAGAAGAAGCAATAAATGATGTTTATTTTTATATCTAAGTATATAATTTAATGCAGCCACGTAAACTGACATTGTGATATGTGATTTGACTGATACAAGGCACGTGGGCTAACACGAACCTCGGCGCCATTATACAGATGTTAGGTTGGGGCAGCTTCCAGAGACTTGACCAGCGCGCTGATGTTTGCTTTGAAATAATCAGATTCCAACGGAAATGGTGAATGATTGCTTTCAACGTGCCTAGCTTTTTCCTGTACCGCAACTCAGGCACAGAACGTCGTGGGTATATGAGAGAGAGAGTCATTTGAACATCTCAAGAGACGACCGTAGCAGACGATGAACTGATACAATGGATGCTGATTGGAGCAGAAAATTTTAACAATTCCTTTGACGCTGTAGGATAGAAGTGTTGCGTTCAAACGGATATTAAAAGCACTGGTCCTTTTAAGGGTCTCAACAGCGATAGCTATGCGTCCAATTGCATGCCAGTACAACAGTACAATGGTATGAACGTATGGACGCCATGGACGGAATCGTTAAGACAGATCTATTGACGAATTTAAGTTACTATAGTGGTCCGTTCGATTCGTAGCTATTGCATGCCGTTTCTTGTCAGTTATACTTGCTTGTCTAAGCAAAAATAAGCATATGTATAATAAACGCGAATAGTCAAGATTAAATACTATGAGAAAAGTTAATTGTTCAAACCGGTAACGTGAACAGGGTCAGAGGAAAGAAATGGGGGAAGCGGACAAGAAAGCGCATATGAAACTGCCAGAATTGTCAGAAGTTCAACAATGAATAAGCATCGAACAGAGTATTACCGCATGACAAGCTTGATAGACTGCACGCAGTCCGAGCCGACCGATATGCGCTGATGAGTTGTCACCTAGACGGCGTGAAATACGAAGTTTGACTCGCAGGGAACCACGAAAACAAAAAAAAAAAAAAAAAGTTCTGTTGAGTAAGATATGCCAGATGCACCAAAAAGTTACCTAATGTCTGTAAATAACCAAGCACGAAGTGTGGGTAATGACAGTGTGGGGCAAACGCGTGCCCAGATCAACATATATGACACGGACAAGGCGAGGTTTTCAAAACTGTTGGCCGTTCTATGACAAACAACTCCAGTTACACAAGATCAATTGCGCGATGATGGCGCTGTGAGAAACCGAGGGCACAGGGCTGCCCCATACGCAAAGAGCGCGAGCGTATTACTGTCAAAATGAACTCGACGATGCAGAATCACAAAGATTCGATCTAAAGAGGGATGCGAGACCCAAGTGAAGCAAGCAGAAATTAAATAGGCACATCCCAGGCATGTCTATCAGGCTAAACATTAAAGGTGTTCTCTAATGTAGCCCCAGTGGCTCTAAAGCCTGATGCCGAGTTCAGGTAGAACTTTTAGCTGTATTCATCCGAAAACTGCAGTAACTTCTATGGTTGTCGTCGATGTTTTCGCGATTTCGATGTCTTTTATTCACGAGCGTAACGTCGTCGATTCCGCGTTCTCGGAACATCGCTACTGCTGTAACAACAATAACAGCGGCAATCAAAGGAGAAAAATCCTGAATAGAAAAAGTAACAAAGCGCCAGAATGAGGCATGGACGTGGGGAGGAGGGTGTAGGCAGATAAGGAATTCTCGAGTTCAGTACACGTCACTCAAAAATCATCTAGTTCTGGACGTGCAAAACGCTTTCTGACGCCCTTGATAATAGAGAACGGTTCGTTAGCTGTTGTTATAAGGTTGATTTGATCGAGGATAATAAAATAGGCGATCTAAACATTCGGAGAGAATATTTCTTTATTGTTAGGCTTTTAAATCCACATGAAGACACGCATAGGCAATACATAAGACGTAACAAAAACTAGAAGACCAGCATTAGGCGACAGATGGGTGTTTTCACCGATCGCAGTATAAACGTCTTATCACTTTAGCGATACACGTCGTTACTGTTCGGAGCGTTAGGAAATTTTACGTCCAAACGCTATGCGTACAGATAACACACCGCCCCTTTATATGCGTTCCTGACTGGCAGTAGCGGCAATTGCTATCTGTGGACATATTTGATCTCGGCTGGTTCATTCTGGTGGAAAACCCCTGCCAGCGAAGAGGACACACGAAACGAACAAAGAACAAGGGAGTTTTAATTCGTGGATGAAATTTATATATAATAACTAACTATACGCGATTACAATGCCCATTTGGCATCTAATTATTTTCGGAATATTATTTTCCTAATCTGCGCCAGTCTACGTCAGGCGATAGACACAGGTTTAAATTCAATCAAATACGCTGCATACACACAATCCCAATAGAATTGAATCTTGGACCAGAAGCAGGCCAAAACTCCCAAAACTGAAGACGGCCAAATAGCTTTAAAGGGTCAGAAAAGCGTCAGAAATTACCTATTAAAGCTCATTTCGACAATCTAATTTGGCCTTAATATTCCCTTATTTAGAGCTGCCATCAATTGCTGTGTAAAAAAAGCTAAGCGTGGCAGAAACATCTTTGAGCTACCTTGATAAGTTTTGAAACTCTCTTCAGATTCACCCCATTGAGGTTCTGCCAGCTTACCTTATTAGGGCCTTTTTCAGAGGCCTTATGAGCACTGGCAGTAACGTCAGTTTAGCTAAAAATAGGTAGATTTTATTCGCTAACAGAAAAAGATCAGGAACCTGTGCTCAGGTTCCGATAATGACGCACAATCAACGTCCGCCATGACAAGTCTATCATTTCGTTCTGGAAAGAATTAAGTTTCATTGCGTGCCGATACAACAAATAGCCCCCTTTTAAGGACACCATTACGTATATATAAAGCTTCGCGAGCGGCAGCAGTGGCTCAACGTCAATATACGGAAATGTAACAGTCTTTCATTTTCATCAATTGAAGTAGAGAATGACGGAAAGAAATATCATGAAACATATTGTATCAGATGGTCGGCCAGTGACGATCGTACCGCTGTCCTGACGACATGCAGACGGGAAAAAAGATTGTGTTCTTTATCTAATTAGGGCTGTAATTGAACCTACGCCTTAGATTAAATTGCCGTATGAGCGACAAATGGTTTCCATTGTTCGACAAAGTGACGGCTACGAGACGGGACAAAAGTTGCGCCATTAACTCTCGAGACTTTACACGGCTGCTTCTCTCATAGAATATAAATAGCGTAGTCGGATGGTTAAATTCGTTGTTGGTAATGTGTTGCCTTGCGGTTTACCGTGGGAATAAGCTCCAGCCAAGACGCTGCCTGGTTCGCCACCATTTGCCGCTAATAGAAAAAGTTGACAGGAACAAAATCGACGAGTGAACGGCATTGTATTAAGGACAACGAAAACAGCCAGAAGATTATATTATTCCATTCGTTGTTTTTCGTTGTCTATTGTCGTACATATTAGTCTGTTCTGGCGGTAATGGTCTCACTAGATTTCGCCCGCTTTTAATTGCGCTAACGCTGTGTATACGGATAGACTTGAGAGTCGACCGGAGACCTACTAGACAATGCGACGTTTATAAGGTCGGTCTTCTTTCTTGCAGCGAACATTTACGCATGGCCTCTTATTTTTCGACGTAACCAACACGTTTATATAAAAACTAATGAAAATAAAACACCAATGTATAGTTGTAACGAAATAGACGTACCGATTGATAATAGTTCTGTAGATCATAGAGGTAAGGTAGCGATTGTGGTTCGTGCGGTTTGCTAATACGCGGTGTAGGGATCCCAGTAACCGTCAGCACCTGCGTAGTCGAACCAAGGAAAATTCTCATAGATCTAGACGAGCGTCCTACTGCATGCGTTCGCAGGATGAACCGGAGAGAACCACCCTGTCGATAAGCGAATTTTCCATTTGATCACGCGAAACACCCGATGGAATCGAGGTACAGTTCAGATCTTAGGATCGCTAACAGATCATAGACAAATTGTCTTAATAACAACCGTTTCGGGAATAACCCGTTAGTATTGTATCTGAGTAAGGTGTAGAAGGGTTTTAGGCAATAGTTAATTTAACGTTCCTTCCGGCAGGTCTTCGATCATGGACTGAGGAATATCATTTAGCAAGACGTTGATATTCTCATAAACGAGGAGGAGTTTTCGCCTGTGCATCATTCTTTCTTTCAGCATCGGCTTCTTTGAGTTTGGCATGACATACCGTCTGAGGATACCGTGCACATGCCTGGGGCAAGCGATATTTGGGAATATTCAAAAACGTATGCAATAATGCTGTACAGATCTGTGCAATGATTCTTCTTTAATTGATGAAGGCTTCGCAAATCGGAACCCGTATTTGTAAGTAAAGACATGCACATCTGCAATATACGACCGTGCGAAGTTTCTCTAAACGTAATAAGCTTCGAGTGCATAAAACACTTTCCAATACAATGCAACGTATACACATATATATATTCGTTGAAGCATATAATTAGCTGTACGCTCTTAACTAATAATAACCGTACGAGCTATTCTGCACAGCTGAATAAAGACAGCGAGAGAATACGCAGGTATCTGTATATTTAAAGAAAAAAAAAAATTAGAATCCTTCTTAAGTTCCATATATCTTTGTGGGCTATCTCCTATATAAGATTATATCGGATAGGCGCATGTTCACAGAAAGAACTGTAAAAAAATGTCAACCGCGTCGTGCGGATCCAAGGGATTTATTTTCACAGCCACAATGATACATTACAAAGACATCGATAGACTTTAGCTAGCCTCGATATCAGATCGTTGTCCACTCGGTGTAGGTCTGGTTTTATGTTATAAGGAGAGCGGTTCAATGCTAACAACGATCGATGATCGGGGGCAATAACGAATTGAGAGTCGTGAGGTTATTTTCACACAAATATGCTCGTTGAAAATGGGTAGGATACAGAGGAGAAAAGGATTCTCTTGCAGCAAAAATGTCGCACAATCGCTTTACGTTTTTGGCTTCCTTGAGCCAAAAGCCCCTGTTCCATTGGAAGCGCTGATGCAGGGGAGACTTCCTCTGGGTAACGGATATAGATGATCTTACGTGACCGGCGTCACGTCTTACTCTGAACGCCACGAGAGTCGTCCAACTTTTCCAGATATTCACATAATACAGTCATATATATATATATATATATATATATATATATATATATTCGTAGAAGGTTACGGATGCTTGCGTAAGCATGAATGTACTTGCAAATAACTGCGAATGTAACCGTTGAAATCGGCTCTTGACAGCAACCGACCGTTAGCCAGGGGCTGTTAGACCGAAGTAGTTGCGCAAAGAAGAATGGGCCGAAAGGCCCTGTCCTAACGTGCTAAATAATGCGACTAATATAGGGATAGATAATAGGGAGTTCGTTGCCGTACACCAAATAAGCTTGACCCTGTCACTCATTAAGGTAGGGTGGAGTTTTATATTGAGTTGTCGCTTATTTTAATACACATCATGATGCTTCTGGCTGAGAAGTTAATATTATACAGAATACTGCCCACATTAACAGAGTACTTACGAGAGCTAGATTATCTCGCTACATTTGAATACAGCGACAGAGAAAAACATGAAGACTAAAGGTAAGGGGTCCAGGGGCTCGGAAATTGACCAGCCGAGGAGGATGCGGAAACACTGACGGCAAAAAAAACATTTAAAAACCTGACCATGAACATCGCGTAAATAGATTAAATATATAGTTATTGGAACGATGGACCGAAAATATTGAATAATCCAATTTTGTACTACATGACACATATAATAGGCTCTAACTGGGAATAATTAAATGCTGTATATACAACGAAGTGAAACACTGCAATATACTCGGCTCGTAGTAACGGTGATGCTTCTGACGACGGGTGATTTGCTTACATTTGGCCGAGCTTGCAACTAGAAAGAGCTCGAAGAACTGCATATAGCTAGAGACAAAAAGGCCAATGATTTCTTAACGCGTGTTAACGAGCCTGTTATTTATGCTTATGCGATTTCAGGCGAGAGTTTACGGTTTTGCAGCAGCGTATCAACATGCTGCACGCCCCAACTGGAGGACCAGTTATCAAAGGAAGTCAAAATTGCCTTCTCTGAGAGCTTGCGGAAGGACTTCGGCAAAGCAAAAACAAAGATGGCCTCACGAACAGCCAAATTTGATGAATTTTTCCAGGTAAATGAGATGAAAAAAAGTACGGGATATAATGAGGTCATCTGTGTAAACTGCTAATTTCTCTGGAAAACACTGACCCAGTTCATAGGAAGCGCGAGTGTGAAACGTAATATTACGCTGGTGTTCCGTTACTAAAACTAGAAAATTCTATTATTAAACATCAATCAAACTGATAAACGCCATAAATCAATATTTTCGACTAAACAAAATCAACAAATAGAATAAAAGTACATGTTTTTGTTTGTAGACATTTAAATATATATGAGGCATGCAAAATCTGAAGCGAGCGTGAAAGCGAACGTGCTTCCTGCCATGTTATGGTAAAGAAAGCTGTACCATCCTTTCTATTGTTTTAGGTTACACTGGTAAACGGTCGTGTCACAGTTACACTGCTTAAACATGTATGAAACAATTCCGATATTCAACACGGTGTCCCTATGACATCTCAATTAATTGCTACTCTTCCTATTTGTAATGTTAGACGCTTATCTCCAAATCGCAATCGGATTTCAATGTCATGTTCAAGAAGACTTATGGAATCCAATACGAGCAAAACGCCGATCTTTTCTCGCGAATGTTCGATTCACTGACCAAGTATTACACTCAAGGGGGGATCAATCTCGCCGAAAAGATGGACGACTTCTTTGTCGAGCTGTACCAGAAGATGTTCCTGGTAAGTGACATAGGTACATGTTACACTACTGTGTCTTTCGATGTATCAAATATAATCAGGTCAATATAATTAAAAGCTTCGCGAAAAAAAAAAGAAATAATTTTAACAAAACTTATGTTTACTTAGCTACTTAAGCTTCATGCGGCATGAAATAGAACGCTACTACTTGTTTGATAGATAGCGTAACCTTCTCATACAATCTTTTCTCTGTTTGTATTGATCCGCGACAGTAACTTTTCTTCATGAAGTCCAAAACATGTATTCACTTAAATTTTGTTCTATGTTGGCCCAACAAGAAAACGTGCTCGGACTCCGCCTCCTGAAAGAGCGAGTTGTATATATTTTATTTTCCTTAGGATGTCTCCTTCTTTAGCTACTATTTTCCGTCAACAAACGGTTGCCAGGAGTTTGGCTACGACCTCTGTTCCTCGTCCGATCCAGTTTCTGCCATCTTACCAAGTGTTCGCAAGGCCTGGCCCTATTTTACTTTCATGGACTAGTTTGGCCAAATTGCTTGAGAACTCATGTTCCGAAAATAGTTAGAGACGACAGTTAGACCTGGCCAAGAAGTCACTGTTCGTACCATGAGGCTGAAAGAAGGGTCGACCAACAGTGGCGTCGGATATTATACATAGCAAGCACTGACGTAAAGAAACAAAAGGAGCCTACGAAAGAAAGAAGGCGACGGAGGAGGGGCTTAAGGGGGGCAACTAGAACATATATGTGGAACGGATAGCTCTGTTTTTCCTGTGGGGATCCTTCTTATACCAGGTTAGGCGTTTTCTCCGGACCTACACATTGGTATATATATATATATATATATATATATATATATCTAAAGAACTGGCATACGCTCGCTTTGTTTACTCGAAGTCGTCATCATTTCACTCTCGATGAACGTTCTACTTCGATGCGCTCAGAGAAAGACTAAAAAAACGCAGAGACGAAGGAATAGCAGCAACGGGTAAAAGAGGTAGAGGAGTTTCACTATTTCAAGTATTGGAGATCACTTTAGCATGAGGGCACAAGTTAAAAGAACGCCAGATAGTAAGCCGCTGCCATCATCACTACTGACTTCATGGACCCTTGCCTGTAAATGGGCTTTTGCAGATTCGTTTTGGGCTAATGGTGGGATCGTGTTGAGGCTGGGATGATGCATTAGTCTTCCTCCTATGGAAAAGTGGGAAAGTCTCGGAAGAAGAAGCTCTTTATGCAGACCCAGATTGCTGGTTAACTCTAAGAGGAAAGGAAGCTAAGATTGCAAGTTTATCATGCTAGGTCGTCCGTAAAGGTAGAAGATTTCAGTCATCGACCGCAAAATAACCCGCCAATCGTACCTTCTCTACACCTCGGATTTCTTCGGTACAAAACTGCATTGGGACCGAAACTAGTATAAAAAATAAACAGGAAAAGCGCAGACCTTCAGGGGCGTTGGGCTGACCTAGGAAAGCCCTCAAAGAGAAGAACAGAGCGACGCCTGCATTCAATAAAGACACGTAGCGTACTTTTTCTCTTTCGCATTGCTCTTGCACACCCACAAAGGTGGCTGTGTAACAGCAATACGAAACCCCGTGCGACGCTCCGGGGTCGATGAAGCAGTGTAGAACCAACAACTAAATGCGGATTTATTTATTGTGAAACTGCGGTGTATCGCCTCTGGTTCCGACTTTATATACACATTTCTGGCTAATTTCGTTGTATTCGATAAGGTCCGACATCTCTGTTTTTATTCTGGCGGTTATTAGAAACAAGCAAAGTAACTTTTGGGGTCCGTGTGAAGCAACCCGATGTAAATGTACGTATATAAAGAAAATAAAACGAGCAATTCCCTATGAGACACGATAGAGTAAGGGTCGTATTGTAATAAACGAATAGTTTACATTTTCGAGTCAAGCAAAAAGGCTGCATAGCAGGGGGCAAACAGCGACATGGAGACGACAAGGCAAGTTTCAAACAAAGCCAACAGCGCGAGCCCCGGTGCCAATGCATCACCACCAGACGTATGGGCGCCAAGCGCGAGCATCGCCCAGAGCGCATACCATGAGGACGATCTCTATGATACGCTGCAAACGCAAGTGCAGAGCATGAGTGCGCCTAGGGCCATGACGAAGTAGCAAATTTGGCGAGCCCGCTACTACGTGACGGCGGCAACCGCATAATGCCACAGACGCATAAAAGGAGCACGTACGCGGCTGTAAAGTCGGTCGCGACGACGAACTCATACTAACGCTGGGAGAAGTCCAGTCGATTAGAGCGGGAACCCGTCGGACCAAATACCAACTGGAGAGAAGCAACAGACTGAACAGAATTTATAGGAAATCGTATTGGCTATATAATAGAAAACTGTAATGACAAACCTGCCACCTGTTTTCGGCGGCTGCAGTAGACAAACTAATGGTAGGCGAAAGAATCGCAGAAAAAAGAGCGTCAGCGAACCCACGGTGACTGATAGACGGACGTGTGTAGCAGATGAAAAAGAAAAAAAAGAGAATGAAGCAACCTAAACTCACGTAGTACCTAGATGCGTAGTAGAATTGAAAATTGTTTCGTTTCGACCAGCCTTTTACCGTTATTTTCAGAGAAAAGTAGCACTAGCGATCTAGTCCGATTGTAAAATATTATAACCGAGTCAGTCTCCAACTTGCGTCGTTTGAAGAAGGAAAGTAGTTCTAGCAGGACGGCAGATGCTAGCAGATAGTAAAGAGTAAGACACGAGGACGTTGGTAATAAGGAATTTTAGTGAAAGGAGAACCTGCTGCCTTGCCAGTCGTTACGATCGCTGAGGAAGTTATGAAAATTGGCACGGGCGTTATACAAAGGGCGAAATGCGCTTGCAGATAGTGGTTTCCAATTAACAAGGTTTATATTAATGACTTTTGTTAGTTTGTCGGTCAGCCATTCCGTAATAATTACTTTATCCAGCAATAATCTGTATAATCGCAGAATTCCGTGTGAAGTGATTTTCTACAAACAGCTAACGTCCTCAACTTTTGATCAGCAACGTACAAATGCTACGAAGTCAACAGCCAGCGGCCTAGGCTGCACTATTTTCGGTGGTAAAGCTTTAGCACATTATAAACCTAATTGGTGTACGCAGAACCATCCAGCATCGAAAAGGTTGACAAATTGATTACCGTTCTTTGCCGCTATCAAGCAGCTGTGCGCTATAACGAACGGAAAATACCATCACGAATAATCGACATCAGGCGATTCCTAGAACTATTACTCTCTCATTACTTGTACTTCCTTCTATTTTAGGTTCTGCTGCTAAGCCTTCTGTTTTCCTGCCATTTTCACTCCTTCCCGCCAATGTCCCCTCGATAGGGGAAAGACCGAGCGGCTGTATGCTGATTTCGTTAAGTAGCTCCCTCTTGACATCATTATCAAGAGCACCTCGTAAACAGGACTATATAGGATGCGCTTTTGACGGTTTGCAATGACAGCTTATACTGAAGGGAAGACCGTTAAGAACGGTCCGCTTGCTACACGCGGTGGTAGATGTTGATAAAGAGCTGGAATGCCTTCAGCGGTCTCATTGCTATTTATGCAAGACTAAAAACATCGTGAATAATCAGTGGAGAAAATAATCTGCTGCGGCAAAATTTTGGCATCATAACTATGCGGTGCACTCTATTGACTCATACGGACTGAAACGTATGTCAGAATTCTGTATAATAGTACTTATTCAGACCAGTGTTTGTCAATACACATCATTAATATGTTGTCTGCTCTATACTGCCTCGTCGTACTATGTTTACTTCCTCGTCATTGTTTATATGAGTACAATGTGGCATACAGATATGTATACAATCGTATGTTGTTAAACTTACACAAATTTTTAATTGTCCACAACAGCGTTTGAATCGGTGGCATACATATACTACTTTGTAATTGCTAAAAGTTGCATTATAGTTTCCGAATCGAAACATCACGTTCTTAATAGATTCCCTGTGATCAGGATTAGCAATAAGTACTAATTCGAATTTATTATCGATCGTTTTTTGCCAATTTTTTTAATCGTTTTATAGGTGCTAAATTCGCAGTACTCGATAACGGAAAAGTACCTCAACTGTGTCGGGGGTACGATGAAGGACGTACAGCCATTCAAAGAAGTTCCAGACAAGTTGATCCAGCAGATCACGAGAAGCTTCGTTGCTACGCGTGTTTTCGTGCAAGCTCTAGGAGTGGGTCGCGACGTGCTTGCTGTCAGTACTCAGTCGTTACTATCGCACAAAAGCTATTTTGATCATACACATAAAACAACTTCCCTTGGTTTATTGCAAAGGCGATGGCAAATCTTACCTAGGCACTCAAGTCTATTTTAGTTAATTTTAATCTACTGTAGCTTAATGTCACTGCGGCTTTATAAGAAAGCGTAGTTTACCTGTGAGGGTGCATAAAATAGCTATACATATATTCTTGGTTTTTGTCGTCGAAACTGCAGATGCTGAACGAACGGCTTGAGCCATCTTCAACATGTGCTCAAGCGGTTTCAAAGATGCACGTTTGTCCGAGTTGTAACGGCTTTCCCGATGTGAAGCCCTGTCCAGCATACTGCGAAGCAATGGTTAGCGACTGCATGGCCGATGTCGTCAAAATGAACGCTCTCTGGAGTAAGTTCATTGATACGATGATCAACTTAGCTAGCCGCATGGAAAAACAATTCAATATTGAGGAGGTTGTCGAGCCAATTGACCTTAAAATTTCCGAGGCCATCATGAACTTCCAAGAGTCTCATGAAGAAGCCATCAAAAAAGTAAGTATCAAGCTACATAAATATTACTTTTCAGCAGAAGTTTCGCGTATGCATCCTAACTGCCATAAGTATAGCGCTTAGTTCGACAGAACTTTGCTATTGATACTGCCTACAATAATAAAAATAGCATTTTTGCTCTGCCATATGGGTCGATTATTCCTTGAAAAGTCTAATTTTGACATGCGACCTTCTGTTTGATCTCGATTGGTATTTTCAGATCTACAAACAGTGTGGTAATCCTCAGTTTCGAAGCAACAGCGGTGGTGACACCATGAGCGCCGTAAGCCGAAGTTCTTCGCTGACCGCTGGACTCACGAGACACGAGCGAATGCGCAGGAGTCCAAGCGGCAGCAACTGGTCCTCATCGGACAGATCTCGAGCCTACAGTAGCAATCGAGAATTTTCGCACAGTCGAGCCAACAGCATGGCGATGTACGGCGGAGCACTCGGCTCACCTAACGGCGCTCATAGCCGAGGAAGCGGAGGGAACAGGAAGCGCTCAGATAATAACGGTCTCGAAAAGCATATCGAAGCTATCAAAAAACAACTGCAAAATATGCGACCGTTCTTCAGCCAGCTGCCGCAACGTATCTGCAACGCCGCCAATAAGGATCATGCACAATCAAGCCCTGGTAAGTGCGACCGACTGACGCAGTGGCTCTAATCTCGGATTTCGTTACTTGCAAAAACACTGAAAATAGTTATGGGTATGTATGGCCGTTATAAACTAATAGCGATTTCAAGTTTCGATTAAGCTAACAATCGATGAGCTGAAACTCAAAACGATGTTGATCAAACCACGGATGAGCTTTTCTTTTGTTCTGTTGCTTGAAGTTCATCCTGCTTGGTTCGCAAACTAATAGATATCTTAATATTGTCCGTATACTGAACCTGCAGTGATATATCGTCTTTTTTATTATGGTTGGCGTTATTTTCATTATAGGGAACGGACCATTTGCACTAGAAAGCTAAACATTTTGTTCTTATTTCACAGATGCCGAATGCTGGAATGGATCGGAGAAAACGCGTAATATTAACTCGACGTCAGGTCTATCGGAAAATGGCAATGGTGGACGGTTGAGATCGTCTAGGCCGTCGAAGGCTCAAAAAAGTCTCGTGTCGCGTCAGATGGACCTCTTGAAAGTTATCATTAAAAAGCTACAACTTGCTTACGATGGCAAAACGGTGGAATGGGGAGCCGTCGAAGAAGATAGCGGTTCTGAGGCAAGCCTACGCTCAGATGTTGAAGGAAGTGGTGATATCGAGGGTAGCGGAGCTGGTTATCATTACGCTGGGTCAGGGGACGAACGTCCTCCAGACGACCCTGACCTTGAGGGTGGAGATGACTCTGACGATGTGTAAGTTTTTCAATCTATATCAAGTTTTTTCCGTTGTACGGCATTCTGCTCGCCACTCAGATCATCTCTACAATATGACCCTTCTTTTATGAATAAGTGCTCCTGATATGATTCTAACTTTTTCTATTATTTGCTGATCTCAAATCAGGGGCTAAGTTTACCTAATGACCATGGGCGTTATGCAAAACGTACAAACATATTTAAAGCGTTTGTTTTTAGATATATGCACATATGATGACCATAATTTTGGTACACCTAGAAGCTCTACCTGGTATGACATGCCGATGGTTCACTAATATATACATTTCTGTAAGTGCCAGACGTACTTGTCTTCTCATTACGTTCTAGGTGTCGACTAGATATTTCTTCAGCTGCAATACATGCACTTACCGAAAGTGCAGGACCTTAATCATAGTCATTATTGTTCATTATATTACAATCCTAGCTTAAATCCATGGCCAGTCGGCATCTGTCAGAATACTCATCAAACTTCTCCATGTGCGTAATAATAATTTCAGTGTACGGCCTTCGCATCCTCCGCCATCACAAGCAACCACAGGAGTGGCGTCGACATCCGAAGATCTATACTTTGCCCTGCAAACGACAGTGGCGCCACCGCCAGGTGGCGCACGTGGGCAAGGGCCCAACCCGTCGGGTAGGCCCGGCGGAAAACGAAGAATCAACGGACGCAAGAAAAAGAAGAACGGGCCACTAAAAGCAGGCGCTCCCGAGGGCAGCCCCGCCGCTACGTGGCATCAGCACAGTACACTACTTGCCATCACATCGCTTTGTGCAGCTATCACGTTGACGCACACGCTGGCGGTCACATGGTGGCGATTGTAAATTAATAAAAAGATTATTATCACGTACAATACGAATCAATGACGGATGATTGTAAATCATCGATATTGCATTAGCCATGTAGAAAAAAACGAATCAAGTAAACAATACAGAAGAAGCCTAAGAAGTATAACGAATAAGAAAAACTTAAGCAAGCATATGGAGAACACGAAGAGCAACTCAAGAAAACGACCAATGCTTCATTTTGTAGGAGAGAAAGAGAGCGAGAGCGGGGGAGAGAGAGAGATAGGGAAAGGGAGGGGGGATAGGGAAAGGCATGAAAAAGAAAAAGCCTGGGAAATGAAAGGTTCGAAAGAAAGGGCAATATCTAGTGTAGGCAATTGGTAGTCGGCTACGGAACAGTTGCACAGACGAGGGAGGTAAGAACGAGAAGCAGTGGAACCTACATGCTTAGAAACATTTTTCATTAAACTAGCGGATGTATATTCATCGTGGGGTATACATAATAAGAAACTTAATATTGATAAAAATACTGAGGTCTGATTGCGCAGTCGCATGTTGCGCCTTACTAGTACACGAAACCAAGCAGTGCGCTACAGCATATCTCTTTTAGGGGGAGGAAAAAAGCAGGAAACATTGTGCAAAACTGCAGACAGTTCCGTCGAGCAGTTTCGACCAGGCACACACGTACAAGGTGCGTGCAAGTAAATTGCTCGCGTGATCTCGTAAGGATATTTTAAACACAATATTAGAATGAAAAAAGCTCGAAAGAGTGGTTAGACTGGTTGGTTCGTGGCTTCTTCATAGGTCCTCTCAAATCCAATCGTCTCTCCTTTGTAAATAGCTATTATTATAAATGTAACAACTGCAGTTGAAAATGTGACAGAGCTTAACGTACGTACAAAGGGAGTAGAAGACACGTACACGCGCGTTAACGAAGAGGAATCAACGTAACTACAACGAAGCGTAAGGCTCGTGAAATTAGCTGTATGAGTTCAAGGTACTGCAGCGGATGGGCTGGAGGAAGCAAAACATAAAAATGTCATTTAATGAGAGCTGAAGCGTCCTGGGCACAAAAACATGCCGTTTTTGGTGGGCTGGTCGTATAGTCCTTTAGCATTATCTTATTATTACGTCATATCGGATTGTCATGGAGCAAAAATTGTCCGTGATATATTTTTTTCATTCGTTTTTACACCGACTTCTTGTATTACTGACCACTGAAAGACCACGACTCTAGTGAAAGATTGTAATGAAAGCAAAATAGTTACAATTAATGGCTATCAGTGATTGTGATTACCGGTACAATTCTAATGATCGGTTCTCTCACTTAGACACGAACGAAACCAACAAAAGTAGTATTACTTAAACGTGACCGTTGTAGTGAATAATAGCTATTCTAAAGACAGCAGTTACTTAAAGTTATATTATAGTGCGTCATAATTTTATTTGGATTATGTCCTTCAACAATACATTCTAGCTAAAGTCTCGACAAAGGGTGGCTACGGTCGTTTTTATCGCTGTTTTATACTGGAGTCTGCCGGACGTCAAAGTATATACCTCAAGGATCGTCACTAAAAATTTACATTTATTTCATATGGACTATTTATTTTGTGAGTTAATCACTAGCCATAGCGGGCCTACTCGAAGCAAGTGGGCACAGGCCGACAGAGCAAGGGCGATATGATGCTGTGGCAACCACATTTGCAGACAGCGCTAATTCTAGAAATTGCAGCGAATATTATGATGATGATTGTGCTGACAATGATATAAGCGAGAGAAACGGAAGACGAAGCTAACAGGACTTCATGAAGCATGTTTATTATGTACATTGTTGTGCAATGTGACCTTTTGCTGCCCTCATTTGCGAAAACGAATTGTCGCCAGAGTTGTCGACGTAAAGGGAGAAGCCGACCATTCAGGGCTACTGTAATAAGCTTATATGGAGATTTATTAGTATTTAATGCCCCTGTCGTAAAAAAGTAATGCTAATGGAAAAAATGGCTGACCTATAATGACACCGAATAAAAGTAGAGATACTTCTAATAGGTAGAAGGTATAAGGAAAGCGTAGAAAATGGAGATACGCTCTTGAATTAGGAAAATATATATGGGTCAGCCATTTTGCAGCTGGACGCTTATGCGATCCGGCGGCGACATTCGCAGTAAATCGGTCATTTAGTCCCTCACCGAAGAGATGCTGGTTATACCCGAAATATGGGTGAAATGGCATCGGTTGTTATTACGACCTCTGGACATAAGGGAAATAAGTAATGAGGACACTGAAGAAGATAATTATATTAATGATATTGATGATATGATAAAACATCGTTGACCATCTTCTTACACAACCACAAATTCCTCTCGCAAGCCTTCAAACCTAACTTAGGCCATTACATTTCCATATCACCTGATTTTCGTTCTCGGGCAGATTAATTGTTTGGTCTCTCTATATTCAGAGCTTAAAAAATTTGTCCTATACTGTGTTTTCATGACATATTTGTTCACCGTGATTTTGACACATTGAGTTCCATTTGTGTTCTTTGTGACCAACTGGCTTGATGACATAGTATGCCATTGTTCCGTTTGTGACCACCTGTAGTTCACACTTGTAATACGGCACTTCGTTTAGGAATCAATTTAAGGCCAGCTCCCGCTCCATACTTTAATCCTGAGTCAGTTTCTCCTTCGTAGAAATACTTCTTTACCACAACTCATGTTTGCCTTTGCTCCTAATCACCTGTGAAAAACCAGATGCCTGGTCACTACAGATAAGCTCTAAAACTAACACCTATCGTAACGTCCTATAATCCTATAATTCACTAGCCAAAACTCTAGCCAATATTAACCTTCCAATACACCTTCAGACACATACACTCACATAACCACATATATATCTCCAAACATGCAAATAAAATTCACAAAATATGATTCCATTCTCTCTTTATGTTCCCGTACATACTTTCCGGGAGTGACAGACAACGCTTAGTATCTTGTACGTTGCCTTTTAGGCTTTATAATCCAAAGATCTAACGAAAGAGAGACGTCTGTATTTTCCAACCCTGCATTGACATAGAGCGACCTCTGTGAATGCAGGGTTGTCCTAGCAACGGCTACCATAACCTCATCAAACCACCTAACTAGAAGCGATTTCTGCACTTGTTAATTAACGAAAGTAATTTGGTAGTGCTTCGGGGGTGGGCATGTTTAAATCTTGGTGCTGAAAACAACAGTCCAGAAAGAAGACGTTGGAGGTTATTCATCATGCCCACTTCACTGTTCATTACTTTTTTTTATGTCAGCCTGTATGTCAGCATACATGCCTAGTACACATAAATATACAAATGAACGATTTTATATTTACATATATACACAAGCTATACAAAACTCAGGTTATCCAGTGCAGAGTTCGTTCGAGTTGGTACAGTGAATCTGTTGTTGTGTGCCAGCTGATTTTGTCACTTTTTAGGTGCTGGCAGCAATCGATGCCCGTTTAAGATGGGTTAAAAGTTTTGAACTCTTGATTAGTCTCAAACTATATATTGAGTTTCCCTTATTTCTAACGCAAAATCCACCAGTCAGCATGGCTTACTAATCAACTCGTCGGCTAAAATCTTCATGGAAAACATCTCTGGACCCCTCCCGGGAACTCCTAGCTGCTAGACCTCCTGTTTTCCTCACCCTGTCTCGTCAGCACTAGGCGGCTTGTACGCCAATATTTTTGTTAATGTAGATTCATGTACATAAGAAAGGAAAAGATAAAGAAATAATAAAGGTGGTTGACAAAGGCGTTAACAGAAAGTGCTAGTAGAAGAATCGGAGAGAAACAAGTTGAAAATAACGCTGTAAAGCTATAGTAAAGAGAGTGTAATAAAATCAATGTATGACAAGGAAGAGATTCATAAAAAGAAAACTAGCTAAAGGCAAAACATTTGCATAAATCCGAAAAAAATATGGCGGAAATGAATGATATGGTAATAATAAGGACAAAGATACAGAACAGTGGAACATACTGATGCAGCTTTGGCTAGAAAAATGTTATGCTAAAGGTCACAGATGTCCTATAAATAAAGTGAAAAAAACACTACAGAAAAAACGAGAAATTATAGACTGAACTAAAAATGCCCACTGGTTTTTTGGCTTGATAATAGCGTATGTTGATAGAGACTCTCTCCTTATCGCGCCGACGTGAGACGACGTAGACTTATACGTAAAAACAAATAAATATAAATAACTTAAGTCAAAAATAAATGTAAATATCACAATAAATCATATGCGAGTGTGTCTCGTCATTTAAATACCTAGTTAAATAGCCAGATGTTATTTTGAACGTACTTTTAGGTGGAACAACTATTTTTGATGGTTTTTATTGATATATGCTGTCTAAATCTACTAAACAAAGGTGGCCATGCGTGAATCGATACTGGTTTAGTCCTATTCGACTTCTGTGTAGCAACGAAATGCAAGCCACAGATGCGCCTGACGGTCCTAAACGCCAGAACTCAAGTAGTGCTCATCTCTTCCTAACACTATGAGGAGCTATTCAAAGTTTTTGTGTTTAGGCTGAACTTCAGACTCGAGTCGCTGCTCGATATAGACACGAACGAACGACTCGTTCCATTCTCCTATGACTGCATTTCACCGATCGCATTGCCGTACTGATTCGAACGCAATGTAAACAAATACCATATTTGACCCCTAGACTGAAATACATTTATTTGTCTAATGTCCATCTTCGTACCAGCTATGTAAAGCAATGCTAAAAGGCTTCGTCACTGTTTTTTCAAGGCCTGACAAATTCTCGACATTGCTGGCCCGAAAGATTACCTTTTTCGCAGGCTACATGAGCTGTTGACGGAGAGGTTTTTCGTACTAGCTAGCGTAAAGCCTATTTTCGCAGATTGTGTATATGTATACAGGTTGTATACACACGCTTGCTATCTCTAGTCCATATGATTATTGTTACTTCTTCGTATATTATTAAGATTGTATAAACTTGACTCTGTCAGCACGACGGTAGGAGTAGCGTTGCCTCTTGACACGGTAAACAACTTCAGTGTCCGTTCTCAAAAGTGATTTCTATCGATGAAGTTAAATTGCGTTCGTAGATGGTTGTCATCAATGGCCAACTGCTTAGTTCGCAAAATTAGCTTCAAAATAGTGCAAATTAGCTTTCCTAATTTACAAATATAACCTGTAAATGGAAAAACTAGAATACATCAAAAAGAACAGAAGAAATATCATCTTCTGTCTATTTTTGGAATTAGCGTCAATCGATCGTTTACCTCTCCTTGAAGCAGGACTCAGGTTTTTTTCTTCCCAGCACACTCGTACTCCAAACAACATGTCCTGTACCTCAGAGCCCTGAAGCCGCTTTTTGCTCGCTATTGTACTTCGATTTTTGGACGAGCTCAACAGGTTTGCGACATTCGGGACAAACACGCATATGAACTACTGTGTAAATCAAAGACGTAGCTAAATGACCTCCGTCTAAAAAGTTACTGCATGCTTGAAAAGTAGTATAGTGTTATTTTATCAATCGAATAAGTTGAAGTAGTTTTTTGAGTTGAAGTAGAAATTTTTATGTCAAATAAATACTAGCGAGCTCATCAAATGTACAATTTGAGGAATAAGCATCTACTTCAAGTTGAGTAGATCATTCATTCAATGTGAAATAGTCATTGGCTTCTAACAAAAGCCTGAGACGTCCAACCATCTGCCTGTGATCCATATAGACTTATGTAATTCCTTGGCAGCTAAATGATATATATGTAGACCTTGCCATCGAGAACTAGGCTCACAAGCCTCACAACTTAGATGAAAACATAAACAATAAATTTTATTTACATAAATGCAAATCTGCTATGTCGTGGAGAGGAGACGATTCGTAGCTAGCAGGAACACCAATATTATTTATGCCCTAGGTTATACTCTAGGTAATATCGTACACACACGTCTTCAAATACATTTTTCAATATAAGTGGAGTGCTGCGTAAAAACTTCCAAACATCGATGATGTTTTCAACGGAGGCTGAACTGCGCAGGAAACGGAACTTTAGGGCGTGTGTAAAACTGGAAAATTTATAGCCATCTTCGAATGGACCGGGCGTAACGATGGTATACGCGCGTGTGAATACACGTGTTGACGCAGAGCAGTAGACGGTGATAGCGGAAAGAAATAAACGTATGTCATAGGTCAGACAGCAACTCATATCAAGCTGAAGAAAGACCACAGGTAGGAAATAGAAACGCTCAAGACGAACAGCAAACCTTAGTCGGATCCCTTGCTGGTTGCATGTAGCAACCTGCTACCAGAACTGTCCAACAGTTCAAGTCCAAAGGACATCAAACGGATTATGGTTTTTCATTGTTAGCGGAAGAAGGACGTAAGACATAGTTAGGTGAGATTTTAATGAAGCTTCGATTATCGGTAACGTCCTTAGGTAAAACTGCCGGAAGATTTATTTCCCTTGAAAATCATCATGACAGTTAACTATATATAGATTAAACTATGGTCCAAAGATAATAAAACAAATGAAAACATTACATTTCATAAACGTACTCTTAAGAAAATTTACTCTCGGTTTCATGCTAACAAGTGGACTTCGGCCCTAAAAAAAAAATGCGTATATTATATTAATCGATCAATTGCAAATAAAACCCATATACACTGCCATGCGCAACTAACTGATACCCGTTTTTGGGTTAGATTTTACTATAACAAACAAAACCTTGGGCCCAAGTCAAGAAAATAGTCGACACGGAATTTCATGGCACGCAATTTAGGAGCACATTGTAAATAACATATATTAACTTCGAACTTATCGATAATGTTATGCAAAGGAAACTCAATAACGCGACTATCACAAGAAGCCATCGATACTTTTATTGAGTGCTCCAAAGTTAGTTTTTTTTGAATTGTTAGCGGTTGTAATTGATCTGAGAAGGTTACGTGAAACGGATTTATACAATGCTTTGACTGTATCTCCACCGATCACCGCCTTGGCCAGAGTCGTCAACCCCAAGCCTGGGCTAAGTGTTGAATTATTAGAGGAGGGATATTCTGTGTTGTTAGGTCTATAATCATTGACGTTCAATTAACGAGTTCGATACTGCTAATGTGGAATTGTTCCTTGAAGTGTTACTTTTTTTTGATAAACAACAAAAATAACTGTATTTTTAGCGAGATTTTTAATCAATGTAAGGACTCGTAGGGAGTAGATCTGGGAAAGAAGACTTTTTCCAGTAATGTCTTTAGGTTCTATGACATTCTACCTAGAGAAATCAGATTTCGTCATAGTGAGTAGACGTTCTTATCATAACATTTTCAAACTGGATAAAACATAGCCTAAAACCAGGATTAAACATTTTGTAGACCTCAGCACCTGGAACATCGTTGCCCTGTGAGTCGGGTGTCTACAGGTCGGTATTTAGTGGAATATTATCAAAGATACTAGACATTTATTAAGGCAGAGTACTCAAACTATTTTAGGGAGCTCTGATCGATTTGTCTCGCTTTTCAGCATAAAGGCGTCCCGAAAGCCAGTATCGATGTTGCGTAATGTGTGAAAAGAACCTAAATACTCACACTGTTTTTCTATATAGTCACTGTTCTGTATCTGTATTAGGCATCTGTATGATACGCGAGTAACGGCAGGCGTTAGATACGTTAAAAACGTACAAAACAAAACTTTTCCTCTAGGACACTTGATGCTATGCCTATATATTTACGCCTATGAGCCATAGAGCATTCATTTGCCCATGACAAAGGAGAATAGCTTGACAGTGCGTTCTTTCTATTTAACTGTTCATCGAATGAGCTAGGCTTGCACAAGTTCATCGGTCAAATTGGGTTCAATTTTGGGTCATGTAGGTGTTTTTCACGTTTATCATCCTATTTAAATAATTTTCTTGCAATTTTAGGCTCATTTGGAAAATACTGCGTTTCGTGCATTATAACACAGTCGTCATCGACTTAGCCAACATAGTTCAGTGCCTATATGATGACAGTGATAAGCCTTTATTTAACACATATAGCCGTTGTGTAAGACTTAGACATCGATTAGTGTATAAAGGGGTTATAATTAGGTTAACTATTATATTATTATTACAATCTAAGTTCCTTTCTACGACAGAGGAATTATTAACGAAACAAAGTCTGCACGTACCGCTGTCAATCTGTACTTTTCACAATGCCTCAACGTAACAAGATCAAGATGCTTGATTCGCTATTAAACTGGTTTATACTTGCGCTCTTACGTCGGCATCTACCTCGAACTCAAAGCTTGCCCCTAGATTTCCTTCTGGTGTCAACGTACGCTGCTCGATACAAGCATACGTAAGCGGAGAAGCATCAATGTAGACCTCAGTAAATTTGGGGCCAGTGTTCTTTTTACCGGCCCAGTGGTGTCTGATAGAGAGTGATGTCTGTTCAACGGAAAGCAACGTCAACACGAACATCCGATTCGTTGTAAGCACCTGATCGGTGAAATTTTTGAGCTCCGTCGGGTCTTAGGGCCGAGACCAGCAATACCGGTAGTGGTCGTTCGAATCAAAGCAGTCTCCCTTCGGGTACTATCCTCTAGCTGATAGTAATACGTTGACATGCACTGGTTTTTCCACACGAATAACGTGAACTGAAGAAAAATAATCGATGCAGCAACTGTGTAGGAACCAGGACGTGTCTGTGCATAGTCGTCGTTACCTTCCGTCGACGGCACCGGAGAGAAATGAACGAGCTCAGGCGAAGCTTGTGCGTGGCTTAGATCCTATGGGTATATCTGCCTCATTGTTTCCATACTTCCCACATCAATACGTGAACGTAAACATAACAACGAATATATAATGAATTGACATGCCCGTAAGAAAAGCAAATGCATCTATCGGATGCGTTTAACCTCGTGTGAAAGTAAAATGGATGTTTGCACAATAATTGTTTCTGTAAATTATACTCTATCTTTGATTCTAGCTATCACATGGGTAGGTATTTAGCTTGAGCAGTTATACGTTTGTTCATCACGTGTATGCGCACCTTCCTTTACTTATAAATACTTCGAAGGACCTTCATAGAGAGGAGCAATAGCAGCTCGTATAAGTTCGTCTCTCACGGCTTATTTTAAAGAGGATGCCATGGTTCCATGCCTTAGGATGGATATTCTCTTGAAACTCCTAATATACAATAGTTACCTAGTGGAATTTCCGAGGCAACAACGCTAGACCGAACTACGAGAAGGTTGCGGATCCTTCAGAATACACGACAAATGAGTCTTTAGGCCGGCCACATTACTTGACTCCGCCACAGCTCCTGCTGCTTTTCGCTGTATCCGTATGGTCGTGTCGCCAGCCGCAGCAGTTATCGTAGCTTTCTTTAAGAGTGCGGTTTCCTTTGGAAATGCGGCTCCTTTAGCTTTTCCTAGAGACAGCTGCTCCCAGATACCTCAGTCCAAGGCTCACCTCAGCTCGGCTCGACCAAGCGATGAACGAATGCCTCTGAATTCCGGGCAGCAAGCACAGGCTCGATTTCTTATGGGATTAACCCTCACTTTGCTTGGTTTCTCGGCGAGGAAAGACAAATTATTCACCATTCGGAGTCGCTCCCTTTCTCTCGCCTAGCAAGTCCTGCTAGCTTAGCTCTTCCCGAAAGGGGGGGGGGGGGGGCGAAAGCCCCGATTCGGCGTGAGGAACGGACTTTCGCACACCATGAGTGTTCCATATCATATCGCACACGATTCGTGCTACCTCAGCATGTCAAGTCCTTGGCCATACTTCAGCTCGTGTAATTCTTCTTCCAACAATCGGTATTACTTACCTTATTCCATTTTGTACCTGTCCAACTTACAACAACTAGCAAGTACGTTCTCGGACAAAGTAGCACAGAATGACCCAGCGAACGTATAGGAAGGTGTAGCATGGCTCATTCAATATAAATGCTTCTTTCGCTGTATGCACCTTTTTTCATGACGTAGTGGTCCTTTGCTCTCTGATGCAAACGAAAACACCGCATCCGTCCACGCACAATAAATTGGCTTGCTCCAAAGTAGATTTTGCATGTGGTGCGATGTTAGCTAGCTTGTTTCGTTGCGGATATTAGTTCAGTATGCAAATCCTTCCCTGCATGCAACATGAATCAAATCATATATGATACAACTCTATATCTGAAAAACTCTTAATCCAAGGACTATTATAGTTCACGATATGGACGTAATACATAATCTGTCATAAGAACCGGATAGAGTCGACCTTTCGACGACGCAAAATACGGCTCTTGACGACAGCACTTCTTGGTTATAAGAGTAGGATGTATAGGGTCAATAGTTTGGCAGAGAATAAAAAAGCTAATATGTTTAGGTTACTTTGCCTAGTTCCTACTTTACAACAATATTAGTACTAAATTTTCCATTGAGCCCAGCAGTGTTTTATCACAGTTTGATTAAAGAGGGTATCTCTATGAGTCGAGCTACCCAAGGAAAAAGTGAAAACTAATATTAAGGTACAAATGCATGTCTTAAACCAAGCGAGACCTATGCGATCGCTTGTGAATTCATTCTACATATTCTTCCAACAACCTGCCCTGTTCTATTAGGAAGAGTAAACCAAGATACCAAGGTTGTCCGATATTTCCGAGAAAGATTTGAGCACGCCGTCTTGTTCATAGTGGACGGCACAACAAAACCGGAAAGGCTTTACACACGTCTATACAAGCATAAGTCCGATAACATCTACAGACGACCTACCAGTAGGCCGGAAAGAAAGGCAAGGGCTTCAACGTACCGCACACAAACGCTATAATGCTGAAATATATGCGACAAGCATAACGACAACGGTGAGCGTAATTTAAGCAGTGAGTCAGTGAAATTTGTTCCTTCAGTATAAAATATAATTTTATGTATTCGATAGCGTCGTCCAATGGGATATTTGCAGCGCTTACAATTAGTTTGCACCCAACGTAAGTCTATAATTTTCCTCCGTTGCCCATTTTATAACGAAACGAAGCATTAACATTTATTAAATATATGTTATTTCTGTCACCGTATATA
>NW_019214303.1:0-85364 GCF_002532875.2 Varroa jacobsoni
CAGTATATACAGACGTTATCTATGTATTTCGCAGAGTGTTAATGACGAGTTGTTATCATTACTAGACTTTTTCAGCTTCAAAGGGCGGGCTTGCGATAGACTGAGGACGTTCTCAATGGAATGAGTGACCTTTCCAAATGAGCTAGAATATCGTCCATGGCCGGTAGCCTAGATGTCCTTATAGGACGAATTCAGCTTTGCATATAGGATGCTATTTGTATTTCTCGCTCTATCTATTTAATGCGCCCAAATTGCATCGGTTGATCCCTTACGACGGCTGTTCCAAGCGACCATTTAGATGCTGTTCCTCCGTCTCCGGAAGGAACCGCATCGGTGCATCTGTTGTTTTACGAACGTTACGCTGCTCAGAGAAGATCAGCTACGTTTTTCTGAACCAGTTACCGTTAGTTATGATTTTTTTGTTACTTATTATTAAAGATTGTTGTTGTTATGAGCATTATTATTAGTTTTCAGTTCGGTCAATCGGAGAGTGGTATTGTTGTCACACGGAATGCTTTATTAGATAAGGACATCATCGTTGTTTATTGAGGTGTAAATAAATAGGACGGTCCACTGCTGGCTAAGGTTTCATATTTAAATCTAGTCTGTGTTTTTCCACTTTGCATTATAGTCCCCACCACACTTGCCCTGCTACTCTGAAGAAGACGATATTTCCTGTCCATTTTATGTAAATACCAGATCGCTCGGGCAGCGCATAGGTTCTTTTTAAATCTAAGGGTCTGATACGTACGTATAAGTAACAGTGAGTCGAATGTGCTTGGATAGTGTCAGTCTATTTGACGGCCGATCGGACCTCTACCTGATAGCAAATCTCTACCTGACAAATTAACGCTCCGTTTATAAAATGTAATAGGTTTCAAATAAGAATAACACATCTAAAGGGCTGAATTAATTCTAACCTATCGAAGGCCATAAGGCCAACGTATATTATGATTGCGGAGAACTGGATCCGCTAATTTAAATACTCGTTAACGAGACTAGACTTAAGCCGAAGCGATATTACCTTCTGACGCGCCAAGCAGCTATAGACTTGCTCCTTTGAACTTGAATTACATGTTCACTATGCAGCTAAAATGAATATTTCCCAAATATCCATTTACACTGACAGTGTTATAGGTTTGCTTAAAAAGGAATGCAGCGTTAGGCCACATAACAAAGCAGAATGTTCAAAAGGGGCTTATCAGTTAGGATATCAATGGAAGTTTAACGTCTTGCAGAAAAACGTCTCGTCGGCCCCTACTGTTCCTTTTCTTTCCAATGCCTATTTATGTTTAATAACAGTATGGAAGAAGATGTGTACTGTGTGATCCGACAATGATAATCAACTTAAATCATCCATGTCCACTTTTGGATACGCTATACTGGATTTGCAGATGATTAGGGCAAACAACAAGAGTGCCCGAAGCGATATCTAAAAATCTGTGATAATTGTCTTAGTGGCTATCAAAGGCTCGGTACATCACGTATCATACAATGAAATTAGTTCGTTTTTCTTCCAAACTTAGATTGTCTCATCTTAAAGAACTTCGTAAAGTCATCCTCGTTCTATAAAGTCTTTAATACCCCCCCCCCCCCCATGCAAAGGATTCGTTTAACTTACGTTGCCCTATATGTAAACAATGTAGGTAGTCGAATCCGTTATCTATTGTATCCAAAAAGGAAAAATCACCCAATATCCAAGCTGAACATGTGTATTTCTTCAGCGAGTATCACAATATTAATCACAACCAAATCTGTCTCTCACCATTAAGGGAATCCACTGGATATGATGTTTATCTACTCCTCTAGGGGGGTTCCAATTCTCGGTCGTTGCGTTTTGCTTATTTATCGAATTACACACAGATCCGACCAGTTGCGCGGGCAGAAAAACACTGTAGTAGATCCGGAGTCGTATCTGCAGGCTGAATGCTGTGATCTGAACAGAAATGGCGCTGGCCACCCTTGCAAAATCCCTACCATTGTTATGGCTACTCGCTGGCTAACCGGATATTATATCTGACGTTTCAGTATAATGTATCCAGAGTGTCGGTCCAGGATCTATTGCATAGATAAAAACTTACTAGTCATAGTTTTTTCAAAGGAGTTTAATTCCATTGTTTTGATCACACTGCTTCTATACAAACCGTTAGAGCAAACTTGATTGTTTCTCATACTCGAAATAATAACGTAGTCGTTGAAAGAATAGAAACACTCGCATCCAGAATGCAGCAGTGGAAAAGACACGCATAGATAATTTCATTTTTCTTTGGAATCATTTCAAAAACCGAGCAACGTTTTACACTATGAAGCTGAAAAACGCAATAGGACTGAAAGCCGATTTCATATGCGATACCGACGGTCAACGGTTAAGTCGATTCTATAAACATCACCTTCGCTAGGTCTGTGACGCCAGCAGCGTGAGCCGTCAGGCTCCTGAGGGAATCATGAACGACTGACGCTTAAACAACTGAAGCCTCGATGTAACCGTCTGCAAGAGTGCCTTGAGCTACCATAGGCGACGTAGGTCCGTTTATAAGTAAAATTTAGTAGTAGTTACCACCAACCATAATGTAATCGGCGGGGTTCTTTGAGCCCTTTTTTTCGTGCATCAAATTTAAGCGAATTTTTCCTGCAATTTTCCGAACTCATCTTCAGAAATTATGTCACTTGGATAATCTTAACGATTTCTGATCGCTGAGCGTTAAAGTAAATATAATCCTCTTCAATTTACCTAAAGTACTCTATTCTTTGGGGTTTATATTATAGAAATTATATGATTTAAGTGTGGCATAGCGCAACAAAATCTATAGACGCCTCGCCAATCATTAATTTCACTACGGTATAGCTTTTCTATCGATAGGGATGGTCAGATATATATATATAATATTTAATATGTTTCATTTTTATGTAGAAATCGAAAGTTCCCTTTAATTCTCGTCCTTCTATCCGGAGTACAACTACCGCGTGACCTGTAAGAATGATTGTATCTTTTATTTAGTTTTCCCGTTTGATGCGACAGATGACTTTTAAAGTTTGTTGGCTCCTTCCATTCTCAACTCTTTCTGCGAAATACGTACTTCGCGACTAAGCAGGCTGCCAAATAGAAACACGCTCTATTCAGTGCAGTAGCACGGAACTCGCGAGACGTTTATCCTATTCGGTACGTTCATGTTTCTTTCTTGATATTTAGGGATTTGGTTATTGGGATTTTTTCAATGAGGACATCTAAAGAATTGCAACAAAAGTGTAGGAGTGAAAATTTTCACATATAAAGGGTAACTATTATTAACACAGAACTATTGTAAGCAACATGTTATTTAATTATATAATGCCATTAATATTATCAATGCAAGAGTATTATCATTCTGATAGCCTTTGTATACAAACCTTAGCTTGATTTGGTGAAAAATCGTTGAGTCGGGTTATAACGCCAGGTGTTTTTACTGATATTATTGATACTACCGTGCAGCTATTGGTTTAGACTAAATCCGAAGTCAAACCACCTTGAACTGTAGTTACATCGTACCAGATACCACGTCTCTTCCTATACTGTACAAAGGTTAAACAATATCGTACAGCGGATAATTAAAGATATCCTTGATCGTGATCGATCAAACCGCAAATCTTTCTATACGATACGTCCGACCTTGATTTGGTCCTGAGAAGATTTTTCTCCCCACAGTCTGTTTTGCTTGCCACTGAAAATGATTTTCATTGTAATAACGTATCGACGCTATAAGGGCTCTCTTGTGCTATTTCTCGAAGAATTATCCTTTTTTGCATTCTATAGCTCTTAGTTTCGCCCTAAGACTTTCACCCACTGAGTATCGGTACGCGACTACTAACTGTCCAATGACCTATACTACTAAGGCTGACAAGGGCCGGGAGGGGGCATAGCGATGAGGCGGAATCGGGGGGTCGGACTCACGCGTCGGCTGTGAGATTAGAGGTGATGGCCAGGTGGTCAGGACAACCACAGTACCGGTCGACACTCAGACGTGGCTCGTAGGATTCCTGCCGACCTTAAAGCGGACCTCTGGAGCGGCTATCCGGAGCAGGTGAAAGCCGCAAGCAGACTTCAAAAGATCTGTCCTCGAGATTACTGATGCCACCATAGCCTTCTGCCCACCTGCTCCGAGTATCTATCCGTATGTATGCCCCTCCACTACCGAGCGTGAGATGCTTCCTCTCTTTTCTTATTCTACAGCTCAATAGGGTTACCCAGCCAAGCTTGAGCAATCTCCTTCGCCTCGCTTTTCCCTGCGACGCCCGGTTTGTGATAAAAACGATATACCATACGCTATCCCAGGTCGATCTGCTGTCCGTTGTCTAGCAGAAATGTCCACGGATGCATTGCCGCCCTGGTCCGTTCTCTTCCCGTTTTTCACCCCCTTGCTGCCACTACCACCAACGCCTTGAGCCCCTCCTCGTTTTTGCTCATAACGACACTGTCACATAAACCACCTGGCTATTTATGAGTTGTAAGCATCTCGATGGACTGCGCAACGTCTCACCAGTGCTGGGATAGGTCTTTCTCCTTGAGCGGTCATCTTGATTCCTTTCGATAGGAACCCTGACGCAGAGCCTACAGAGTTGCTTGTTAATCGGTGACCGCATAGATGATATATTATTACACATCTTTCTAGAGAACACGGGACGGGCTACAGACGTTCTATCACGATCCATGCAACAATAATCCATGCTGCGTAGCAAGATTCATAAGAATAACATAAAAATACTTTACTCATTTGCTACTTGAGGGGCTCTAACAACAAAATATCTAAGATAAAAAGCCTTTTATATTGATAATAGTATTTACAGTTTTTGAATTCATAACATTAGAGAGATATTTCTCCTTTCCAACTGGCAACCAATTGAAACTGAAAAGGAATTAAAGAAAAATAAAATAAATAAAATGGAAAGACTCCTTTGGCTTACCAATCGTAGAGAGCATATTGCAATAGATCTTAGATAGATGCAATAGAACAGAAAAAGTCGAAAAGAATCGACACTATAAGGTTGTATATACATTGAAGCTCCATAAAAAAGTTCGTATTAGCTACTCTTTGGCGCACGGCGCTTTAGATGAGCTGTAAACTTGAGCTAATTAAAAGATCCTGTAAGGTGGAACACTGCGGTCTTCCTGCAGTACACTTCACTGCAATACCCTATCGCATACCCAGCGACCAGCTCAGAATTAGGGGAAATCAGGAAAATTTGGGCGTCCTATGGTAACCACTGTAAATATCAGATTCTTCAACAAGCGAAACAAGAAAAAGATGTATGAGCTCAATTTTTCTATTTAGGCTTTTGATTAACTGGTATACTCTGTCGGTGTCTCCGAACAGCATCTCTTTTATATCGGCAGATCGCTGCTTTAAGCATTAAACATGCTTGTCAATATAGTAGCTTTTTTCATGCTACGTACAACAATGAAACAAAGCCGGAAGATTCCGAATAAAAATAATTACATTTCATTACTAATATCGAAGCTAAACGACTGTCGCCCCCCGACCTCAGTGGTAATAAACAGTACCACGCATATGCATGGCTATTTGATTCTCACTGTCGGTGCCTGCACTCATGAACATACTAATCCAGACCTTGCCCATCGCCCACACTGACTATATACACCAAATCAAACTCAACACTATACTACTAGTTTTCCCTTTCAGGACGAGCCTTGACTTGCCCCCGAAATTGTCACTGCTAGTCGACCACCATCTTGGAATCACCACAGTTATCTCCGACCGCGAAGTTAAAGTTAGGAACGGCACGTCTGGATGGTTGAGGGGTGCCTCTTTGGTGCGTTGCAATAATAACCAAATATAAAAAGCATACAGCGACGCTGGTTCAAACATAGCGGGTACTAAAGATGATTATTGCGTACGATTATGGAATACGAATGAACGATGGCCAAAAATTCCGAGGACGTTTCATACGGAGAAAAAAGGCCGGAAAATGAAGAAGCAATCATTCACTAAACGAATAGGCCGCTGACGATTGTATAATAATAGATTATCAATCATATTGCTGTTAGTTTGTTTCGATTGTTTACCTACCTTGACTCAGATATTCTAAAGCGTCCGAACTTCGTAGTCAGATGGCTGACGTTTGTGGCCAACAATACGCAATGAGGTACGAGTTTAACTAAGAAGTAGAGCATGAAATGATTACTTGCTCTAATAAATTTCTTTCAAATCGTGGCAGCCAGCGGGAAATCAAATAGAAACGTATTAGGACCTAATCAAGGTCAGCTAGGTATTAAATAGAGCAACTTTATTCGTTCGCATAAATACGGATACAATGTCTTTTTTTTTTGCAAAACGATTACGCGTAGGTGCGCACTTACTTCAACAGGACGTATGCGTTCCCTGTAGCCAACACGCAGTACTGTGCTTTTTTGTATTGCAGGAATCACTAATGAAATGGTCTTGTTTACACATCGGCGGCCTTCAGTGTCTTCGAATTAAGGCGACAAGGTGTTCGCGGAAGCGGTCTGTTCTGCCCATAAATAAACAGACCAAATAGGACATGCTAGTTAGGCAGCCGTTACGGATTTCCAGTAGGTTCTAGAAGTGGGCATCATCCAATTGGAAGCCTCCAGCAGATTCGTAAGTCGGACAACCAGCTGAAGCGAGCGTACCGATTAGATAGTAGCAGCATTAATAGTAGCCGAGTAGACGCAGGCAAGAAGGATGAGAGCTTATCGATGTCGGCTGAGACAATATTCATACGAAGTTTGTAAACGGGATTTGTTTCCTTTGTACGGTAAACAGAAAGCTACGAAGTTCTAGTTACCATTATCATCGCGATCGTAATATGCAGCCAGAACTATCATTGCTCTAGTGGAAATAGTATAAAGCAAAACGGCGTGAGTATAAGTACGAATAAGGAAAATAAAGACAAAGAAAAGTCAAGAGTCGTGGCAATGGGTGGGCATCTACTATCAGCGTCTGCGTGTGCGCTTCTTAAGAGACTACGTATAGATTATCCACTCCCCTTTGGCTTTTTCACCGAACCATTTATCAAGCAAATAATAGCAATTTGCTCATCATTCATCATTTGCTCATCAAGGTTTGTCGGCAGCACCCTCACTAGTGACGATGATTGAGGACAAGTCACTTTAATAATGAGGTATACTAGAAAGATCATTGCTAGGGTTTATTTTACTACTACAATCCCGCATAACTAGCTTGTTTGGTGCATAAAAGCCGGCTACTGTCGATTCGTAAACAGGTCATTTGTGGTTCATTTGTGTAACTGTTACGTTAAAAATCGGCATAGTGAGAGAGTTCACTTATTTATAAACTTGGTCGCGACAAACCGTCTATATGCAAATGCACTAACGCCTCAAATAAACTTAACATAATAGATAAAAATACTTTACACACAGGAAAAGTGTTCGAATTCGTTGGTGACCAATAGTCAGGCTAAGTTTAAGATTCAGATCAACTTCAACCAACCTTGCAGACCTAGTGTTACTGGCTTCGAAGGTCATAGGTGTTCACGCATGGATCTAATCCGTTAAGGCTAGACCTAAAAATCACTGAAATAAACAGCTCCTCTTTGTGAGTAAATGACTTACTGTTAGAGAAGCCTTCCGTGTTTTGATTCTACTTTTTTTTTTTATGAGCGCCTAGAATAGAAAATTCACATGCACAAGGAGACACAAATTGCTTACGTATCTTCTCTCAATGTGTACGTGTGTGATTCTTTACACCGGGCTATTTATGTACTGCCAAGAAGTAGAATGAAATTCTGAATATTTGATAAACTTGAAGTAACTTTCTTTTTTAAATTATGATGTATGCTAAATACATACTAGGATGGAGCCATTGCACGTAACTTCATGCCTTCAATGATGTTTATTTTTTAAGACAGTTAAACACTGCACCTCTTTTGCTCCACGGTATGAAACGCTGAGGTCGTCGATATACGGAGGCTCATTATATATACGAAACTCTCAGACTGTGGGAGCTACATATAAGTACAATGATATATAGTGCAAATGTTATTTATATTGGTCTACCTGCATAGCTCAATAAAAACATACGGTTTAGAGCTGTGTATAGTAGCACAAAGTAGTTGATATCATTTACGTCGCTTGAAGGTAACCAGGTATACATTGTAATAGCGAGCACACTTGATACGATAATTACCTCTGTTCCTGATTGCTGATTATTCATTAAACCTAGACAATCACGTTCTCTTGAGTTTAACTAGCTAAAAAAGTTACAGTCGTTAGTTGTTATGTGCGTTTGGGACCTCGATGCATCTGATGCGGTTGGAGGGCAAACGATTCGTTGATAACACAGATAAATTGGTTGAATGAGGACATGAGAAGCCCCCAGAGGCAAAACGGCAAAGATCACAATGCGTTTTATCTTTCTGTGACAACATTGCATGCTTACTAGCAGTACAACGACGTTGTCAGGGGAGAGGACTGATCGTTATTCTGCATTGTTCCAGCAGTAGCTGTAAGTAGAGGTAAATACGGAGAAGTAGGAATAGATACTTAGGCTGAAGTAGGGATGGACAGACACCTGGATTACAACATATAGGATTGTTTGTGAGCCTATCACCGCTTTGGTTCTGCAACTCCTGGCAGGCAAGTTTATATTTCAAATATCTTTCCTCCCTTCGTAATCATTATTTTAGTACAACTGAATTGTGAATATAAAAAATATAAAGAAAAAGCAACCTAAGTATAAAAGAGTTTATGAGCCATGGAAGAGAATCAGTACATCCTTGGAGTGGATCTTGGTACAACAACAGTAAAAGTGTGCCTTATCGATGCGAACTCACGTAAAAAAGTGTTAGAGCAGAGCCAAATAACGAAAGCCAGAGTGGAGGTTGAAGCTCCACGGGCCGAACAATGCCCAGAAAAGATTCTTTTTGCTGTACAGTATTGCCTTGCAGCTATTGAAAGGAAGTACCTAAGCAATGTGGTCAGCATCGGAGTTTGTGGACAAATGCATGGAGTAGTTTTATGGAAACGAAACGCATGGACTTACGATCCTGCAAATGAAAAGTTTGTTTTTAACAAAAAGTGCATGAGTACGCTTATAACCTGGCAGGATCAGAGGTGTTCCGAGGAGTTTTTGAGAGCTTTACCGAAACGGTCTTCGACAAGTGTCGTAGATCCTTGCGCCGGTTTCGGATGCGCAACATTATTCTGGTTACTGAGAAAAGGTGACCTGCTCCAAGATTTTGAGTGTGTAGGAACGATTCAGGATCTCATGGTGGCCATGCTCACCGGACTGAATAAACCCGTCATGACACCCCAAAATGCCGCCTCATTTGGTTATTTTGACGTGGAAACTAACCAATGGGACCTACAAGCCTTGGAGTTGTCAGATTTCCCATGTGACATTCTGCCTGAGATCGTTGACGAAAGTCAAGTAGCCGGCGAACTAAGACACTTTTGGCTCGGAATTCCTGCGCGTACCGTCATATTCCCTGCTACAGGCGATGCACAGTGTTCAGTGTTGTCGGGCCTTCAAGCCAGAGAGGGATCCGCTATACTTTACATGGGAACAAGCGCACAGATTTCGTTTGTCGTTGATTACCGTGGCCGCAACCACAAGGGCCACCACACATACTTCCCATACTTCAACGGTAAGCGAAACTCTCTGTCGTATAACTCAAACAATTATAGATATAATATTAACAAATAGTCAAGCCATCGTTTCTCTAGATTACACCGGAAATAATTGCTCATCGCTGCATACTCGATAAATGTAGCCTTCTCCCACAGCGTCTACTGCATAACTGCAACGTACTACTGCAAGTATCTCTTGTACTGCAACGAAAAAAAGCGGCGAAGCAAAACATCCGGTGTGATAACGTGAAATAATCCTTAAAATAAATAGGAATTTACTAAAATCAAGTTTATTATCTACTTATATTGATCGCTAATCATTTGGAAGTTGCAATTGAGCGGATAGCACCGATGGTTTCTGTTCCTTTCACCAGACAGACTTGAAAAGTTAAGGCCAAAACACTGCATTGTTCATCTCCCATTAATGACATCGGAAAAAAATATCAAAATTATCCGTTCTTGCTTTGGCCTCACATAAGCATCAACCACTCTTCGTTACTCCCGCGCCGTGTGTGTTAGCCCCTCTGCTGCCACTTGAAAGCGGCCTCTCAAGTTCGAATGGGGTAGGTTGCACTCCCTAACCTCCTGGGTATGAATTGCTACGCAACATGTGTGGGTCGAATTTACTTACTTCCATTAATACGCCCTAAATGTCTCATTCAAGATAAAAACACATGAAAATCTAATGTAGTAGGTAACAGCTTTACCTTTTTGTCATTAATGTTAATAAGTTAACATTGAAGCGCTTCTTAAGACACTGAATCGACTTGAGGATGAAAGAGTTTTACAGTCCGTTATAACTATAAATTACATCACTTACATACACAGGTACGTAGTTGCGGTGAATCTATTTCCAGAGAACTGATTTGTACTACTATTTCACGTATTCCAGGAAAACATCTTTGTGTAGCAGCATCTTTGAACGGCGGAAACGTTTTGACACAGTTTGTAGACATGGTAAAGCTATGGCTTTATGACCTCGGTGTGTCACTGCCAGAGTCCAAAGTCTGGGACCGACTGCTTAATCCAACCGCTTTGACCGAGCAGCAGATCTTTACTGGTGTTAATGCCCGGACAGAAAGTATTCGCGTACGTCCTCTTTTATTCGGCGAGCGTCACAATCCACAATCAAGTGGCTCTGTGACGGGTATACGAGCTCAAATGCCAACTTTAGATAAGACTTTTCGTGCCATTTGTGCGGGCCTCATTGACAACCTTGTAGAAATGTTACCTTTGAGCGTCTTGCAGGATCATGGTATTAGCAGACTTGTCTGCGCTGGTAAAGTGATTAACCACAATCGCGTTATAAGCTCGGAAGTGCAGAGAGTTTTCCAGGATTTTTCGGTCGAATTTGCAAGCGATTGTGATTCCGCTCTTGGGGCGGCATTAGGGGCTGCTATGTTTCGTCGTTAGTAGTTCGATGCAAATACCCTAAGAAATATAGAACAAAATCTACCTTTGATTTACATTGGTATTTACCACACGGCCCCGATCAGTTAACTTATATGAGTAATAAAAATACGCAGAAAACAAATGTTTTACAAACGCTGCTTATATATTTAGTGTCGATAATTGGATCCATTTTTGATAATGTATATGTTGTCTTTTTGTATTTAAAATATTTTTTTATTATATTATTAACGTTTTCTTTCTAGAGGTGTTGTCTGTGGTGAAACTTCTAGGAGCGACACTGAATGGTGGTTACCGAATATATATAGCCCCTAAAACTCTCAACGGCCCTATTTTATGGTACTGCTAGTTAAAAACAGGCTCATCACGCACATTGTATTATTAAGGATTACTAACGGCTTACCGTCACCCTGATAACACCGAAAATTGTCTAGCTACTGCGACGTGGAATGAGTGAGCGATTACAGGCTACAAGTAGCACATGGTAGTAACAAGCAGCAGTATGCCATCTGGAGAAGTCCGGCAGCTATGAGGTGTGCCATACCGAGGATTTTCTACGCCAGGGATCGAAGACTTTCTCAACTGATAGGTTATTAGTGGTAGCGTTGAACACTGATATTTTGTGAAAAGTTTTACTTGTATTTGCTAGCAGCTGTGAATTCCTCTAGACGTTCCACATATCACTGCATTTAATTGAAGATATCTGATTTCTGAACCCAAACTGAATATATCTGCATGCGTTCTTTTTGTGAAAACTATCATCCACTGCTTTTTAATAATAGCACGTGTAACGATCCTATCGCTAAAGGAGAATTTAAACTACTATGGAAAGGGAAGATATTTACTGAGACGTGTCGTAAAATAGGTATCCATTATCACATGTACAAACAGTCGGCCTATTACATGTGATTCAGGCATCCGACTGTCTTTTTGTTTGTCGAGAGGTATAGATTGTTCAAGATGTAGTACATCATTACTCTTATCTATGATACCTACATTTCTATGACTACGCAATATTTTAAGTGAATTTATATATATATATATATATATATATATATATATAACAAAAATAATCAGAATTCACTTAAAAAACTGTATATATATATATATATATAGTTGTGAAAAATTGCAAAAATTGAAGAAGAGCAGACTTTGAACAGAAAAACAGAAGACATTGACTTATAAAAGAAAAACGATCGGGAAGAAAAACTTCGGAGTGGGTCTGCATATCGAAGTCCGCAGTTGCCCAAGAGCTGGAACGTTTGGTGGTGCAATAAAACGCAAAAAAAAAAGGCAACAAAAATAGAAGAAGATGCCCAACGCAGCGACGGGACAGAATCATTCTAAGCGTCGTACGAAAAGACTGATTTGTAATGGCCCCTCAGCTAGCAACAAGTCAAGTGCGGAACCACTGTGTCCATAAAGACCCTGCGACGTCCTATCGAAATGAGTAACCTTAGTTATTACAAAAACCACTTGGGCGAAACAATTGTAAAGTTGGGTGGTTGAAGACTAGTAAAGGGTGTGTTTTTCAGGTGAACCGTATTCTGAGAGGTAACGATCAATATAACGTCTATTGGCGAAAGATCCCACGAGTCCTGTGTAAGACAGGAGGTCAAACGTTGGATCTAAACAATGGTCCATAAACGAAGCAGAAGTTTTATATTTTCATCGTGCGGATTATGGAAAAATTATAATACATTCAGATGAAAATGCTGCTTCAGACACAAGAATAGTCTCCGGATAAGACTAATAATGTTCATGCACGACAAGTAACCATGTCGTGGGCATGGTGTACTTCTGGGCTATTTACCGCTGATGGTATTGGCGCTCTATCATCGCCTAAAAAGTCACCCAGTTTAAATTTGATCGAAAACTTGTGGCAGCACCCTAAAAGCCGGGTCAAGGTCTAAGAGGAAATTATGAGCATCGCACAACCCGACCATATAGTGCTTCAAGTGTAAACCCAGGAAGGACTTGATCGTGATGAAGATGGTACGAAGTGCGTTCGGAGTATGACGAACTGAGTCGAGAGGTGATTGTAACCAGGAATGAGGTGCCCAAGTACTAGCATCAGTGAGTGTCTTCCCTTTCAGAACAGCTTAAAAATACTCCCTTAGCAAGACGTCATTGTAGGTGCTATCAGTAATCTATTAGCGGAAAATAGCATCAGCTTTATGAAAGCTTACGCGTTGCTTGGTTCGAACCTTTGGGAATAATGTAGCAATGAATTTATCTTTTGTTATATGGACCAAGCACTGACTACAGATATTTTGAAATTCGGTATCCAATTCTATAAGAAATGTCATGGAAGATAGATAATCACCACAATAATCGCCAAGCGAGTGTTATCCTGGGCTCAAAAAGGAAGCCTTGATACTTTTAAGGATATAATCAAATAAGGTTGCATCTGTTCCAAAAAAAACCCAGGATAAATAACAGGACAAGTATCACGACCCAAGCATACTGACAAATATCGTTCAATGAATTAAAAAGTATTAGAAAACCGACATCTTTTATCTGAAGCTAATACACAAATTGGCAATATACCTATATATTTAATAAATATACTTAGATATATGATAAACTGGGAAATGTACTAAATCACTGTGACAATTAGAAGAAAATAAAAAGGAATTATTTAAGGCTACGTGTTAGTAGTGGTCTATTTGGTCTGCTACCATGCGTTTTACCCAGTTTCCGAAAAGTTGTGCTATTAATTTAGACGATCCACTTAAAAGATCTCAATTACTATTTAGATTCGTTTCCTCGCTCTACATATGGTACCGTCCTTTCGTCAACTGAAGAACTAGACGACTTGTTGAATTCAAGGGCGAATTTTTTTCCCGAAGCACAAAAAGGTTTACAAGTTGCAAGATGTCTTCATGTTCAGTTCGAAAACTATATGTAGGACAGTCAAAAAAATGCTGTTCCATGCCAAATCAAAGCAAATTATTTTCGTATCTTACAGAAACTTTACTACAATAAATATATACCATTTCGAGCTGGCAATTCCATAATGGCGTCACGATAGAATTTGTGCGGTTTTTGGGGCGAAAAATGGTTTCTGTATTCTTCTACTGGAACCAAATTACCTGCGTCATTAAAGAAGCTCTGCAGGGATCGAAACAGATGATGATGATGATGATAGTCAGATGGTAGCAGATCCGGAGCTATACGGCGGACACAGCAAGGTTCCTTATCCGAGGTCTGTTTGTCGGAGCGTTGCCAAATACGCGTATGATCTGGCATTATCATGGTGGAACTTACCCATGCTTTTTCTGTTTACTAGCTTCAACTTTCAGTGGCCTATTGTAATTCTGTTCGACGGCAAAGGTCCTAGTTAATTGTCCTTTCAGGCAGCAGCTACTCACAGTGTACGATTTCTTTCCAATCCCATTAAACGCACGGCATCGCCTTCTTTGTCATTGATTACCCATCATTATAAATTATTAGAAATTGCTTGATTTCGTTGCCTTTTTATGGAGTTTTCAAAGATGGAAATACAATCGCATAGATTATCTTGCGCCAATTCGTGCGGCACCCAAACATCGAGCTTCTTTTTTTTGCAGCAACCTAGCTTCCTTGAAACCTGTCTGATCACGGATGAGCAGTCCCTTGCCGACATATCGACCGGACACAACTTACGCGATAATTGCCTCAGCTTTTATAGTAATTGTTACGATACTACGAGATGTATTTTTCACATCGAAATTTCAGCGACAGAAGCATTTTTGAGCCTTTTTTTTTTTTTCGATAACATATCTTGACTACAAACAACGTAAATTTTTGATAGCCCAGGTAGTATTTGTGCCGTCATCATAATAGAATAATAAATATAAAAGAACATTCACCGTTGAGGCGCTTCATCCAAAATCGGATGAAATGTTAGCACATATAGCCACAGCTACTGAAAACTCAGCGTTTAAATGACATTAATGCTGACCCGACGCGACTCATACTGCCCGTGACATATAACCTTAAAACCATCTAGCTAGACAAACCGTAGAAATCTTTCCGGCAATTTAATGTAAGAGTGGTACTACAGGTCTGCCTTAAATGTTTCCACAAGGGTCATAGACTAACTACGCTTCACTAGTAATGAGTCATTTTTACGTATCGAGAGTTTTTATTCATAGCTTATTTCCATGTATGAGGCGTTCGGATTGCTACCTATTTAAGTGAGTTTTATTTATAGATATATTGAGAACAACATCTCTGAAATGCCATGGTCTCCTAAAGAGGAGACCTTCACTATAAATGAATAAGTAGACGTCGCCGCTTCGAGCGTTGGCTTGTCAAACCCCCATATGCAATCACTGCCATCATCTGCCTCAACGGCGTTTGCCGGAACAAACGCGGGAATGAAGCGGATGCATTTGAGGAAAAATTGTGTGTGAAAAAAAAATGGCGCCGTAGACGGCACGCTGATTGATGCTGTGAACTGCATCAACCCGAATCTTTGATTTTATCGGTGAGATTTTGATTTTTCATTGACTATTTTTCCCTTGTAAAGGATACTTCTATTATGTTCCGTCAAGCATAAGCGTCAGTTATATTTCGGATCGGTAACTCTTTTACCAACGTTGCGTGCATAAAAGGAAAATACATATAAGTCGTCGTCATATATATATACAAATATATAAGACCACGACTGTTCTTTGGTTCGCAACTAAACGTGTGCTTGTGCATAGAGTGTGAATAAAATGCAACAGAAACAACTGACTTCTGCTTTCAGACTGTTCGCGTTTGGAAAATCACCTACTGACCCTCGCATGTAAAATGGTCATAGGCGTCACACGGTTTGTCGACGACTGCTATAGTACATTACAGCACGTACACAGTAAATACATTGATGACTAGGTACAAGTAAATAGATCAAATTAGATTTTTTCTAATCTAAGCGTCTGTATAATTAGGAAATATCCCCTCTTGATCGCCGAACTTATCCCGACTACTGGTCTTGATAATTTTCCGTTACCTTCGTTCAACGCTCTCGTCATTAGCTGTTTGCTGCTTCCCCGAATTCATCATATTCTGTTTGCTTTTTCCGCTGCTAAACAACTTTCCAATATCCTGTTTTTTTTCCCAGTTTTACACTGTCGTCACGAGTCTAGCTTTAGCCACTATATAGCCTTCTTCGTCGGCCGTAGCGCTCACAGAATTTTTTCGGCTGGTACTTTCCCCGCTAGTTGGCGTGTCCGAGCGCATCATCGGAATTTTCGACCCATTTGGTGTCGTCGGTGTAGAACGCGGTCGATAATTGAATGGCGACACGACAGCGGCTGTGGGTGCACCGACGACGGAGCCGGCTCCCGGTGAGCGAGGAATTTTCGTGACAATGTCACAAGGACTTTTCAGACTTGGACTAGAACGCGGAGTTACGATCGGAGGCATTGATGAGGAATCAGCTACACGGCGACCCCCGCCGCAGCCGCTCATCATCATCGACTTCTTCAGGAAGCCTCCTCCACTTCCTGCCTTACCTCCCTGCTGACGACCGCCGACTGATTGATCGATGTTTTTCTGGTCTCGGCTCCAAAATTCGCTTGGTCGTACTGGTTGATTGGTGGACGTTTTTGTGTTTGTGGTAGTCGTCGTCGTCGGCTCCACCTGCTCATTGTGATTTCTGTCTTCGAATGGGGGGCTGCCCACTTCATTGATCTTCTCGTAGGTTCCGCTACGCATCAGTCCTGGATTTTCACCCATTGTCATCAACTGCAGACGATCATTATTGTTTTCAATTATCTGTTGGTTATTATTAAGGTTATTGGACAACTGCTGTAACGGCAGTTGCTGTTGATTTTGTCTGTCCCCACTGGAGCTGTTTCGTCTCGTAAGGACAACCCTCTGTACATGTCCTGGCTGCATCTTCGATTGCGCGATAGCAGCGGCCCGCGCTCGCGAAGCGGCTGTTGTTCGCATAGCCAAAGGCACCCTGAAAAAGCCACAGTCAATAAGGACATTTCGAAGAGTCACCCCACTGATAATCGGTGTACAAATGTTTATTCTATTCTTAAATATCAAGACCTCAGTGGCTTATTTTTACTGCAACTTTTCATCTATATTTCTAGGTAAGTATTTGTTTTTTGTTCAACATTTTTTGCTGGCCAAGCCTAATTCATTAATGCCGAAATGAAATACGAGTGGCAAGACTTGCTCTAGCGAACTTCGGATATAGGCTATTAGCTATTTCTACTCCTTCGTCCGAGTTACACGTTTAGAAAGCCAGAATTTAGAGTCCACGTTTAAGCCTAGTTTCAGTTCGAAATCTGTGAAATGTAACCAGATGATAAGTGTCCGTTACAATGTTTTTAACATACTTCGTTTAGTAACAAAAAAAGTAACTCAAAAAACCTTCAGCAAAGATCCTCATTCTGTGAAAAAGTAGTGTTCCGTGACACACGTAACGCTGTACGCGTGGAACACAGAAAAGCATGTCCATGGCATTTGCTGGCGGTCTCATTTCATCTTTTGATAGTTTCGACCCTAAAGCTTATTAATAAAAAAATTTATCTATTATCTTTACCTTTGTATGGGTGACTCTCTGGTTTGGCCTGGCATAATAGACGACCTTGCCATTTGAGCGGCATCAGATTGCGTCCGATTGAGGATTGGGTGTGAGTTGCGCGTCATCGTCATGTTAGTATTCACTGATGAGGATTTATGCATTGCTCCCGACACCGGCCGAGATACTGCCTACGGAGTGTTCATGCAAACACGAAAAGGATACACTGGCAGTAAAATGAAGTAATATGCTTGACCAGGTATACAGTTATGTAGGCATTGCTATATAATCAACGCTTGCTTGTTTTCCTGTTATATGGCATTCAGAAATATATACGATGGTATACTAAGAGGTAAGTGGACGACTTACGATGCTTGGGTTGTGTGACGTCTTGTTGCTTTGGAAATTCTGATGGTGCGTTGGAGGTGGCTTGATTGGCACGATTGTCCTAGCATTAGGCACGGGTGGTGTTACAGACTTAACCGAAAGCCCTCCAGACTCCTTTGTGAAGGTTCCTTGCTTTGTCAGTGCCGGCTTAGGTGCAATTAGTGGCTGGTCGTCATTTAATTGATTTGCGGCCCTTGTCGATGGCGGGGGAGTCATTCGCTGGGCATTTAGAGGACGCATGTTATCTGCTGAATGAAGTGAAGTTGTACGTGAATTTAGGCTAGAAGAACGTGACGCTAAAGGGCTGGCTACCTGAGGCGCTCGGCCACCAATGGGGGTTCTCGTTGTCGAAACAGGTGACGACGCTGTACGGGGCAACGGACGCCGATTCGCTGGGCTCGAAAGACGTGCGCTTACGGGTGGAGATCTAGCGGGCGAGGAACTATTAGATCGCGTCCCCCGTTCGGATCGCTCCGTCTCAGAGCTTTGCGCTCTAGAAGCACGAAGAGCGCTTGCACGCGTTTGTCGTATAGGCACGGGGGGAGTAGCAGCGCTTTTTCTTGACAAATGCCGAGGCGAATTTTTTCCTGTGACAACGATTACTGTTGGTTTGACTGAGGCCGACCCGGGTATTACCGGTAACCCATGCACAAAAATAGGTTTCACAATTCTAGCCTGGCCTCTAGCAGGCGTCTGCGACTGCGGTGACGAGATGTCATAGGTGGCGTCGTCGACGCTGCTCACGACAGAGCACTCATCATCTGCCGGATCCTGGAAATCAGTATCGAAAACCGAGTGTTGCTGTTTGTGCTTCTGCTGTTGCTGCGGGTCGGCTTGCGGTAGCTGTCGCTCTTCGGGTTCGAAAACTAGCGTAGCGTCGTACGTAAGGTCTGCATACGAATTCTGGTAAGTGACAGCCCTCTTTGTAGACACATCAAATGTGAGTGTGTTATCAAGCGTTGTGAGATTTTCGCTGCTACCGACAGTCGCATCTCGGGTTTGGCCGCTGTAACAGCTCTGAAAATGTGAAGCTCGTAGTGTATCGGAGGATTGCTGGCAAGTGAAATAGTCTGTGGTCGAGTCATACGGCAAATCTTCACCCTCAGCATCAGAAAGAAACGCGTCCGACCCGATTTCCGTAGGATCATCAAGCAGATGCGCAACCAATCCGTTCGCCGGCTTTGCGATTGCATAGAATGATGCGGATGAGTTCTGTATATTTGCGGGTTGCTGATGGTATTGCTGCGTGTAGGTGTCTGTATTTACGCGAGGATAGATTGGGTCCTCATTGTGATTGACAATATCTCTGGTCCGCTCATCTAACTGCGTGTTCTTTTCGTCTAGCTTATCGACGTTATCAAAGCCATCAACCTCGTCTCGAGATGCTGACATCGAAATTACTAAATGAGTATCAACATCGCGTGTTCGGTTGTCCACTTCGATGTCATGTGTACGATCATCAAATGATACATCCTCTTTTGTGGAGAGGTCATCAAGGAAAGAGGGTGGATTCGCACTAGAGAGACGTTAGTTGGGAAAATACAAAGAAATCAAGACAAAATAGAAGGTTAATGATTTACATTTTGCGTTAAAAAGTACTAAAAATTAAGCCATTTGATAAGTAAACCCGTTTTGCTGGATACACAGGAGTAAAGCTGGATTTGTTAGAATGCTCTGTGACGGGCGAAAAATAAAGTAAATGTCTCCTTCAAATCTTTGACGACATAAAAATAGAAGGGGTGAAATAGGTGTACAGCCGCGCAAAACAGTCTAGTTTCCATTAGCAGAGTCATTAATAAAACTTAGTTATAGAACAGCCAGGCTTGTTATTGAACCCGTCAGATTCGTCTGTAGAATCTAAGTGAGACGTGTGCTTTAAATTTATAAACAACCCTATGGATCGTTTTTTACCTTCCCACACTTACTTAAGAAGCATTTCGGAGTTAGCAGAACTCCTCAGAGAGAGACATTCGACGGAGTTGAGGCCAGACGGCGGCATGACGTTATCGAGATTTTCACAGCTTTTTGGACTCCATTCATCGGCATTCCAGCATGGACGGGCTTTAAGCGAAAACTTCCTGACCGGTGAGCGGTCTCCAAGTTCGAGCGAAGCACAGCTGCTAGCCATCGAAGCCAGGTCGTTGAAGTAGGATGGAGGTTGCACTCCCCCGAGATCAGACACTATTGATGAATCGTCCTCGATTTCTACCGTTTTCAATTGATTCAGGTGTTTATTGGTCAAATTTCGACGAAGTGGTGAGGCAGGAGGACTTTTATCTGATACTGGAATCAGCTGTTCGAAGTCATTGTTGTTGCCTGAGCTTTTCCGTGATAGATTGACAGGAGAAGTTGGGGGTGGTGCTGATTGAAATGAAAAGAACAGACTTTGTTAAAACGAACTTACGACGTACCTAGATAAGGATCGAATTTATGGCAAATAATTAGACGTTGTATAAAAGCTCTTAAAAGGATAACCTCGTTCCAACATACTCGGAATCGACTTGACTGTCCTCGCAGGTACAGATGGCTTGCTTTCCACAACAGGTGTCAACTCGACATCACTTATTAAAGAAGTTCCGCAAAGGCCAACAGTTTCTTGAGTGGTGCGCTCGTCCTTTGGATACGCAGAGCTTTGAGTTTCCATAGACTCTTCGTCCCTATTCAGATCTTTGGTGCTGAGCTCCTTAGAACCACCAAGAGCATGCGCTAATTTAGTTGTAGTACTTTGTTGGTTATTGCCCTGCCCTTGTTCCAGCGTTTTTTTTTTGGCAATAGGCGGCGGCGGAGGAGATTCGGTGGGTCTCTTTACTTGGAAAACTTTAGATTTTTTCAACGGAGTCGTGGAGGATGATTGAGAATCAGTGAGCGGTTCTTTCATTGGACTAGAGATAGGCAATTTCGCTTCAGCATCAACGGCTACTTCTTCCGCAACTCTCTCTCCTTCACGAGATTTTTGTTCCTTTAGCTCTTTGCCCTTATTGTTACCGGCTTTCTGTTCCTTACTAGGCTCTTGAGTTTGGGTACGAGGCTCACGTTTCGGAGTACATTGTTGCTGTAACTGACAATAATGTGCATGTGTTAGCCTACCATAATCAGGGTAAGGAATCGTTCTAGGTGAATCCGTGTCAAGGCAATAGGAAATATTCACCCTTGATATGAAAAAAGCTCCCCTTCTTGAATGCAAAATTCAAGATGTTGCCGGTGTCGCTATTCTTCCCTTTAGATTAGATTCCTAGATTACTAGACTTTTATAAAATTTGACAGAAGCAGAAAATAATTGTTATTTAGCTTTATCCTTTTACTCAATCGTTCCCATATTCATTCGTTTCCAAATTCGTTCCCATATGGAATTAGAACCTTATAATTAGCAAGATTAGCAAGAGCTCTGGTTTCGCGCATCCACTTCCACGCACAAAACATTATTTACAAGTTTAGTTCGAACTGTTGCCACGAGCTGATTGAAGCCCCGATTTTACAGAAATTGTTTATGAGCCTAATTAATGTCCACTATCAATGCAAATAACTGAGATGAAACATGGCAGAAGGAAGTGATAGATGAATGCGTAGTTTTTATTTTTACGTTAAAGGCATGTCTTTGCCGAAACGCTTCACTTTATGTTTAGTACGTGCGTGCAAACCATGCACATAAGATGCGATTGAGTGTTTAGGACAAACAAAATTGCAAAAACATCCTGCGTTATCTGTCTGATTTGATTCGTGTTTATTCATGTATTCAACATGTAAGTTGTCGTTTGAAGGATATACCTTGCCAGCGGCTGGTGAAGAGTCCTCTTTATCTTCAAAAATTGATTTAGAAGAGATAAATGATGCGTACGTTGAGGTCGGACGAACGCACAACGAGGAACTCGCAGGCCGGCGCCTTGCTGATGCTGCACGAGTGCCTTCCGATGAGGCAAGGAAAGCTATTTCACGAAACCATTAAACAGTACTAATCATTGTTCCGCTATTGGCACAGAATGGAGAATATAGAGAGTGGTATGAAGCATGCAGTAACCCCAGACGATTGTTTATGTTGGATATTGTTATTAGTAGCATTATTTATACTGGTTTTTTTTTTCCATTGTAAAAGCAGTACAGAATTTCTTGCTGCCTACATAGCTCTGCTGGTTCTTTGTTAACAATATAATTGATTGCTATTTAGGCAACTGTAATGATGCTCACCAGATGCTGTACTCCAATCGATCGTGTACGAATTGGAGAAGTAAGTCGATGACGGATCTGAATTTAAGTGCCACAGGTGAAGCTGTCCGAGAGAATGGCGCCGCGGTCGGATATAAACACCTGGTTCAGAATGGGCTGAGCGTAGGGAAGTTCGTGAGCATGAACGCGATACCTGTTCTCCCACCGAATAAAACATGCGTCCGTCAGACGCCAGCGACGTGAAACCTCCTCCTAAGAACAGGGACCTCTTCTCTAACACTGCAATGAACCGAAAATAAGCAGAATATATAAATTCCGCATTTGTAAGGTCAGTTCTGTTTTTCCACATTATAAGTAAACATTAGATGGGTATACTGGATAAACAATTTCATCTTGCACTAACGTATTCGTTTTTAAAAGATCCTCAATAATTTGTATGCTTCTGTCATAAGGCCTCACAACGTATCACAAATAGTGATTCTTCTATGTGGTAGAGATATTATTTTTCTACGAAGTTCTAATCAGTCCATATCTTATTGTCGCATCATGTTCGAGTTAGATCTCTCAGTAATATCCCTGTAACACTGAAACAACTCCGAAACCATACCGGATTCTGGCAAAAACTAATCGCAACAATTAACGCCCAACAGCAGCTAATGTATATGGAAACGTGCAAGATTCAGGATGCAAAACCGGGTACGAAGGATAAAGACGTGAACGTGAGCATTCGTGTGGCCTAAATTTCATTCATGCCGTTTGATTTATGTGATACATATAATACGATAACCTTAATCCATGCGACAGAAACATTCGATGAACGATTACAGTCTAATGAATACACCGCTTGAATTCTTCATCTTCATTTTCTGCTTCATTTTCAAACAGGTTTTTAGTGCTGTCAAGCCGTCGCAACACCCTACGATACCTTCAAGTGCCTCCCATCGTCGAAAAAAAAAGAGGGGCGACACTTGCTTGTTTTATCGTTGCCAACAACGGCGTCTGCGCAGCGCCCCTTCTTCGAGATATCTTACTCAACTAGACTCTACAAGTTCTTCGCGAATAGGCAAAACCGTTCAGGGTCGTAGTGCGAAAGTGCTTTCCGTGCCAGAACAGTGGCAGTCCGTCAAATTGCTACTTCTACTCTTTTCTAGATCGGTAAAACAAGGGCAGATAACTTCTATTGTGTGTGATTGTGTGAACTATAGAGGTACATCGTATCAAATTCTTTGTACAAAATTATTCTGCCAACGAACTTGCAAGGGTAGGTCCACTGGTTTATGACTATATAATTTACAAAATTCGCATAAAACTATACGTGCCCTATTTCTATGTCTCGTTATTTGCGGAGCCTCCAATGATCCGTTAATGCAGTATTCAGTCTACCATGACATGATATAGCGATGGGCATTCGCGTGTCTAGAATTTCTTCATCACTTCTTTGACTTCTAGGAGAGTCTTCGCCTTCGTTCAATAGGGAAGCGAACTCTGCTTTTTAACTATCTGTCACGTTCATATTATTTTAAGAAATTTTTCTTTGTAAGCGTTTGTGGTCTGCCGTATATATATACATGTACATAACTCACCGGATGTAGAAATCAGATATAGCACTTATTTAACTAGAATTGCTCTTGCTATACATATAATAGATGTTTTTGTTGCATTTTAGATAATAATGTGATGTACCTTAACACAGTGTTTTTAAAGAAAAGTGTTTATTATCGTGCCTTGACATTCGAATATTTTCAAAAATATATACAACAGACTGAGGCAAATGAATGGGTAATGGCACAATAAACTGAGAACTTTTTCTTAGTAGGTCCGATAGATATATATATATTATATATATATATATATGAGAGGTCATATATCTCATATGTATTTGCATAAGTGGAGCTTGCTTATACATTGCTTGTTCAAAATTAAACCAAATACAATGAGCAGTGGAGATTATCAGAAGTCTATTAGAAACGTCTATTATTAAACCCGTCCATTATTATGTTACATTTGAAACAGCCACCTCATCACGCTACCTTACTAGACGCATGTACCCTCGTTGGTCTTCCGTCCCCTAACTAGTTCGCTCGTTTAGAATGACAAATATACACAACTAATGAAAAATCGTGAAAAATAATTGTTAGAAATTATACGGCATTGTTAATTTACTAACAAGAAAGGTACATAACCTCTTTTTGGTCCTGTCTGATAAAGGCAGTCCGATATCTGCGCGATAGAATTTCCATCCGACCAAAATGGCTTGTGAAAACTGTATAGGCCTATACGCATAGGGGGTGCTGGTAGTAGATGCTGCTCTAAAAGTTAGCCTCGCAATATTTTCCTTCTCACGTATGAATAGGTTTTTAAATCACGTGTGTGAATCGCCATACTGAATAATATTGCTTAAGTGTTGAAGAGATCTAGGACCAATCTCCAGACAAAACGGTCCTGACTATAACTCAAACTTGCGTCTTTAGGCATTATGTGCATAATGATGAACGCAATCAGAATCCGCGAGTATTTAAATCGGATTCATGAAATTTTGAGTGATGCGACAGAGAATGTTCGGGAAACTTGTTCAATCGCTGTTTTCCTTGAAAGTATTCTCCACTATGTCTAAACGTGCGATTTACCACAGAACAAAAGCCGTTCTCAAAATGTGTCGTCTTTACCACTCGCGTCACATGCTAGTTTGTGTACACTCTTAGTACTAGGCAATCCCGTTCGTTTAGTTGCACAAAGTGTGTAATATGTGCGGCCATGCTTGTCTTAGGCTGGGCGAATATAAACCCCAAGATTCAGCCACGATCGGTATCCAGACAGAAAAGGGCACAACGAGGAAGGCATTACGGTTGTAGTAATGAATGAAAAACTCTCCGCATCCACCCTGCGCTTCCCTCGTCGAGAGCACGGTTTTTTTGTCAATATGTAGCAAGTTAGCGCATAACTGCGTACCGGGACTGGTTTTCGGAGAGGCTTCGATATTGTCGCACAGCTCACTGAGGTTCTTGGCGTCTTCTGCTGTAACGAACTGCTGTTTGAGATTGCGCGCCTTTCGAGCCAAAAGCATGGGGCCCTGTGTTCCTGATAAAAAGTCCTGCAAGGAGTTAGGAGCACGTTTTTGCAGTAAGGTTCGAGAAGCCGCGGGACTGACGGCCGATCCACCATCAGTTGATTCGCTCGATTCTGTACAAGCTATGCCTTGGCTTCGTAAACTATTATCATCGCCAGAGCTAGGCGGCGCGCCGGTGGTCTTGTGATACTGATGCCCTGGCACAAACAGCAGTGCATCGTCAGAGACAATAGAGCTGAGTCTCGACTCAGCGCCGCTACCTTCGAGCGAACTACAGTCTACGTGTTGTTGCTGTTGGGCAGTCAGTAGGTTTTTAAGTGCTGCCGACGAACCCATCGAGATCATCTTGTGTTTCGAGTTGACCAGATTACGCAGCATACCCACAGCACCTGCGAACGCCACCGTAAGAATACAGGTACAATTGAGAAAACATGTTTGCTAGCGAAAGACACTAAGAGCTCAGATGGCTTAACGTCATACGCTGCGGAATGGGTTTAATCTTTAATTACAGCTAGAAGACAATCGAAGCACCGGATCATAAAGGGTTGCTGAGATACATATGAGACAGACGGTTAAGCTGCTTGTTGGCAAAATGTACCAGGCATTAGTTCGCCGGGCGCGGTTCCGTACAATAAGCAGTCAAATTAATTCCTGTCTCATAAAACAAAGAAAATGCCGAAACTTAAAATACCGTGTGCAATATGAGTTATACAACAATATAGCTGGGCAAAATCAAAGTTTAAACAACCTACCAATAGATGTCTTCGAAAGTGATCGTTGTTAAACACAAACGGATGACCAGATAAGCTCACTTATAAGTGAAAAAGTTAAATTAAACTAAAAAAATTGATTTCACCATTTTTTTATGAGTCTTTACTCAGTGGTAGGGTGTCTAATTTAATCATATATACCATTCGGAATAATTACCGAGTTCCCAAAGCTTTGTTTGATCTTGTGGGCAGCGTGCGGAAAGGTTCCAGAGAGTGCCGCAAGCATTGCTCACTACGGTTAAACTAGGCGATTTTAGTTGCTGAAGGAGAACTTCAAGGCAGCTATGTCGTCGAAGAATTGCTCTGAAAAAAATTGAACATATTAGGAAATTTTTTTTTGGGATCGTTATTGCGCAAATAATTCTTCATTCCTAAACGTCTAACTCAAAAAAAAAAAAGCCCATTTTTTATCCTCTCAGTCTATATGCCTCTCCCGATTCGTATGTCATACACTGTTCATTTCGATGACAGTCGGGAAATAACGGCTAGGGAATACTGGTCCAAGTTCACACTATACTATTTACTGACCGTCCTCACTCACTGCAGACATATACGAGTCTAGATTACTAAGCATCTAATATCGAACGATGTGTCCGTCTGCTAATCTGAGGAATATTGTTTTCAAACAATTAATCTAGTTTTGAGGCGAGGCGTAACCTTAAGATACCTGTATTCCTCTTGAGTAGCAACATATGACGAAATATTTCGAAGAATACCTCCACCATTTTCTACGATAGCCAGTGTTTTCGAGTGACTTCGATAGGTCAGCGTGCTAGAAACAAATGACACAAAAATCAAGGAACACTTTTTAGTTATAGCAGATATAAGTAGTAGTAGTAACACAGTTGAAAATAACAGCTGCGGCTGAACTGAATATTCAGTTCGAACTGAACGATCCAGTCTAGCCTATCCTACGCCTAGCAACAGCTTTTTAGTGATAGTCCTAATGAAGTGCTCATAGGACTATTCAGGGTGTAGTTGCAGTGGGTTACAACCTACCTTACGAGGAACGCTAGTGAACCGTCAACTGAGCAGATTTGAATTTTGTTCTCGGTGCAATGCGCACTCAGATTCCAAAGGGCAGAGAGGACTGATTTGAGTGTGGCCTCTTTCTCCATGGACATCATGCAACGCGTCAGTGATAGTACACCACCCGCGTCGCGGAGGGCCACACGACTCTTACTGTCGGCGCGCCATGACAAATTACGTAAAACTGATGCGGTCACCTGCGCAAGACGGATTCGAAACCTTTCTATTAATTTGTTACTGGTGTATATGAAGATTATACCACCTAAAGTATTTAAAGGAGAGCAGAAATTGATAAAAACATGCGTCGAAGATAAATCAGTGGCAAGGCCTTCTGCCTCCTGCGAAACCTGCTGGTAAACCTTTCATTATACATCTAGTCGCGGTTACGCAGAATTAGCATACCTGTTTAAGGTCCTCCGAGTGCGAATCGAATTGCGCGACGAGAGAATTCATGAAATCTCGCATAGAGCACAGCGCAGCTTTATTGTTTCCGTCTCCGAAAGTGAGATTGGTTAAAGCCATACCGGAATATCGTCTTACGAGGATGCACGATTCACGTTCATGACCGTGAGCTATATAGTCAAGATGTACGAGTTCAGCTATGGCCTGAAGCCCGCCTGCAATGTACAGCAAACTTGGTTCTAAACAACTTCCAGCGCTTCAACTTTTCCTATAATTTGTTACGTTAGGAAAGAATGCACACGAGCGATATGCTGCCTAGGAATCAAATTCTCATGTTAAAGAGTTTATGCTCATATTTACTTCGTACATATGTTAAATGAAGGATCAACAATAGAATTGTATTTTTGTTTATAGACATAAGACTAAAACCAAGGTTTAAATGCTATTGTATATTTTTAGGTTTCATTTTCAAAAAAACACACACAGGTAACGCATTATTTCAAAATACCAGAGTCGCAGACTGTCGTTTCAAATCCGATGTGGTAGCTATCTTCGCTACCAAAGACCAGGTTAATATAGTTCATAATCTTTATTAAAACTATAACTGTTAAATTTGGTTATGATTATGTAACATAGGCGCTTACGTAGGATCCTATATGCAGACCATTAAACGAGTCAACGGTACTGATTAACTGTAGAAGTGCTCTGTGTACTTGACGCCCATTTATGCTATTATCCCGAGCTGCATAACGAAAATTCACTGAATTCGCTATAAGCGGTAAACTGTCGGCAGCTGTCAGCGATGAAGCGATTTATGGCCAAATGAAGCACTCACCAAGATGGCACATCGCATGACGATGTTCTTCGTCAAAGGACAACTTCATAAGGGCTGCCACAGCTGAGTTCGGATGATCCAGTTCACCGTCTCTTCGATCGTCCGTTTCTTCTGTACCCATGATAGCATCCCCATTCTCTAACTGATTGCAAAACTCACGAACCTAATTTTATGTAAAGCCCAAATTGAACGACTTAGTATTATGAAACGCAGTATCGTTTGTCGACGATGGCAAGTATCCGTAACTTTTAGAACTGAATCAAGACAACCTTTTAGTAGAAGGTTAAATGGGAGGAATTTATAGCGAGCAGTAGATTCTGTCCACACATTTACTTCAGGTGCCAAATATATGCCCCGAAAATATCATCAACTAGGATCACATCGGTGTGGGCCTTAGTGTGTTACCAATATTAGGGGACAAGTCAATTGCCGTATGTCAATATCAGCTGTATAAACATTTCTCGCATAGCTGGGGTTCACTTAGTTGGTTTATCCGCTGGATGAACATCAGGTACGCAAACACCTTTTTCGGAGATGTCAACTTTGTCCCCAAACTGTCAAACTTCAATGTCATTGAACTCGTAAGGAAGAATGTAAAAGCGACCTAAATTAATCACTACCCTTTTCACGAACGTATGTTAACCTTAGATACAGGCGAAATAAAATTTTCGATTCTCATATCTATACGTTAAGGATTCAGATCACCTTTATTCTTCTTAAATCAATCATTTCTAGCGATTAAAAATGATCTGTTGTTGTTTCGCTTTAGGCGGCTATGTTAGGACAGACCTGTTCTAGAAGTTTGAGGACGCGCACTTCTCTGCGTGCCTTTTTGTCCTCTGGTAGCGCATGCACGATATTCCTTAGAGCTTTTCCAGCACGAGAGCGGGACTCACGACTACGTAGACGCCCTAGAACGTTAAAAGCATCATCGTTTACAGCCGAAATGTTTTCTATCAGTTTCTTGAGAACGTTTTTCTTCGTATGCATACAGCAAAATGTATGCTTACCAGTTTGTAGTGTATAGAGATAAGAGCGCAGCATCTAATATCATGCATCTATCTTCACGACTGTAAAAGATGTATTACCTACCAAAAAGTTTTCGCGTAAATATTCTGCGGTGTGCTAGACTTCCTACACCAGAAAATGTTATGTGATCAATTGTAACGACATATTTCTTTTTTCTAGAAGGCTCCAGGAATACAGCGGAAGTGTGCAGGTTGTTTATGTACATATGTACTACTATACGTCACAGAGCCGTCACTCTTGATCGGTTCTCACTGTTCTATCGCGCTGTAAATAGACATCGTCAAACCTTTCAAGTTGCCCTGTTCATCCGTCGCACCGTGCAGCAACTGAACGAGCAGTGGTATACATCCACTCTGACGCATCGCAAGGCAGCTCTCCTTCGAGGATGTCATGTTCTCAAGGGTAGCCGATACATCATCACGATCTTCCGAAGCTAGGCTGCTCAATAATTGATAGACCATCTCTACACGGGTGTTTACCAACTGCGGATTGATTCTTAAGGAAGACGAAGTCGTGGAGTAAAGGGATGAAGCCATTAGCGGAGATCGGCCGACACCTGCAACACCCGTAATCCCGGCAGTCCCGGTCAGGACGTGGTCCTCTTCGGCAGTCGAATCCGTCAGTGAAGTAGGCACACCAGATGAGGAACGGCTCGAGCGGTTATCCACCACTGACGTCGGTAAGGATCGCCATAAAACTGTGAAAAGATAATATGGCTAAAATGGTTAACTGAATCATTTTACTAATACCATTTGTTATAAGAATAATATTAGCAGGGCCGTTGCATACCGTCAATAACACACTTGCCTAAGAAGAGACTAATAATAGCAGGTAAAAATGCAAACACATATCCAATGGTTTAATGTGTTTGAGGACGGCTAGAAAACGCTTTCCTAAACTCATGCAGCCTAACGATAAAAGTGCTGGTTTCTTGGATGGATGTAATTTAGAAGATTCGCTTAAAGATCTAAGGTTTTGACTGTCCGTATATAATTAACGATTTTTAAAACAAACAAAATAGAAGCTTTCCTAAGATAAACCTAGTTTATACCTAGTACTTTTTTCTTAATCTAAATGGGAATTATTGTATGCTGTTCGGACTGTATCCGGCGAATACGAACAGTCTAGTTCGTTAGCGCTCGACCATTTGCTTATATACTAACCTGTGTCAGGAGACCAATCGGGAGTGTTTTCCTCCCCTTCTTCGCTTTTGTTCCCCAGTTGTAGTAGCTCATCGGGGGATGCTCGTGCTTTGCCGCTATACTTGTCACCATTGTACTCATTTTCAGCCTTCTGCCCAGCGTCATGCTGCATCGAGTGAGTTGACATAAGCCGGGGGGCAGTTAGTTCAAGACCGACGATCCTCGCAGGTCGCGAGGAACGCTCCTGTCGAAAGAAGAATCGACCATTGAGCCACTCAATATGCAAAATATAAGTAACGCCCCTTTTACTGCTATAACGCATAACGTAACATATTATTGAAACGGTAATCTTAGATGCAGCTAGCACCTCAGAATGTTAAGTTCTAACTAAAAAGCAACAAGGCGACTTAATTGCCCATTGGAGTGAACTTTCACCTACCGGTTGGTTATTACGCCGAGCTTATAATTATTCTGGTACACTTTAGGGTGATGACGTGTTCCCTGATGTTTAATGGTATATCATGACAGTTTTTTTTTCAGTTCAATTTGGTCAACCAATTAAGTACTTTGACGGCCATTTCCATACTAACTACTTGGCGTTTTGACTAGAGTTGTTTATGATATAGAATCTATAAGTTGTAAATGTATACTAGCTCCGATATATGTTAAGAAATGCTCATGACATCCTCATCTCTTTTCTTGCTGGCTCGTTAGCAGAATTGGCAACCATATATGTTTTTATAATGTTAACTCAATTTTTTCCACCTTCATTTGTAGAAAACGAAATCGCTCACCGAAAAAAATAATCAAAATATTTACCTACTATAGTCAAAGATATTTCGAGTAACTCACTCAGAGAATCGCAGCAACGACACTGCACTTGCACCTCTAACGCTTGCCGAGTAATATGCCTCTAGCATAGAACGTTATTGCTACGCCATGATCACTTTACGTAACCTTCTAGTTGAGTCTACACTTGTCATTAGCAATATATTGGGCATTGTCTTCGCGCGATGTTGACATAACGGTGAAATTCGGTGAATTCTGTTCGGTAGGCCATTGCTGAAAATTTGCAACATCTTCGCGGCGATTGAAAGCGGTGGCTCAGTAGGCTAACAAATGTAACTAAACGTAAAGTGCAAGACGTCGCTGGTTCGAATCTGCCAACATGCATGTATACATAATATTTATTTTCATAAGATCGGGTCATGGAAACTTTCTGAGAACATTTCTAGACTACTACAATTCAAGGTACCCTCTCAGGAAACACGGTTTCGTTTGCATATGTTGCCCTATGACGCACAGATTTGTGTGGGCAAAATCCATAGAGAGATAAATGCGGTTTTACCCATAACAGATTATTCCAATATAACTTATCGTTTTTATAGCTAAACGGGTTTGTTATTTACACAGGTACTAACTAATATACGCCGCCCGTCTTGTCTGAGATGTCTGGCGCCTCGCTCCATAGAGCGCTAACATACACACTTGGCGCCTGTACATGGGTACAACGCTGGATCATTTGCGTGATGTCTTGCGCTTTCGAGGGCGGAAACATAACGCAAGCTAGAAGGAAAACTTCATTCGTGAAAAGTGATTGGTTTGCGGCACACGATTCGAACTAAATTACTGCGGGCAGAGTGACCACGATTACTTGCTTATTCCTAACGTAACTAGCAAGGCCGCTGTCTGCTTAAAAACAGTGTAGCTATCTGGCGCGCAGGTCAACTTCAACCTGGCTGAAGAACTCTGTAAAATACGCTAAAGTGATTGAGAACAAGCGCCAGCTAAGCAAGAGAGGGCAATTACTGTTACTAGAGCGAATAACTTCAACCGAATTAACCCTAAAATTTGGTACTAATTTCTTTCGAGTGGGTTAGCTGCGGCCAAGAAATTACATTTCATGGTTGCATTCGGTATTCGGTAGTATTGCATTTCCAATGTACAAAACAATCATAATGCGGCAAATTTCGGGTAAACTCTCAGTACAGGATACCTTTTGAGGTGAAAACAATCTAAAATGTTTGGCTAGTTTTTTTTTATTATTTGATCATGTGGCGATATTTTAGGAAGTAACATCTGAAAAGTCCTTTGTGATTAAATATATTGGTATGGATATTTTTTGTGCTTTAAAATTAAACCTCCTGAAATATTCATCATCTGTAGATGTTCGATCGTTAACCAACAATTATCCGGTACACGACTGTACTGCTTTACTTTATACTGCATTAAAAAGTGCATGATTAGTAACATAAAAGTATTATTCCTAACTATCTTGGCTACCTATACATCGGTTCCTTAACTTACCTTCACAGTCTCCATCGTGAACTATCGGCAACACCTCATTATGGCAATTTTGAAACACAAATTCGATCCTCTCAAACCATCTAAAATTGAAGAAAGTAAGTAACCTTAGGACATCAATATAAGACATCAGCAAGAACTAAGGTACGTATCTCTTATAGGGTTACCAAAAATTATAGTTGTTAACTCAAAAATTTTGTGAAAACAGTAGCATGTTTCATAAACCAATTTCTCTAATTTTTAAATCCTGTTCAACGATGTATTTATTTAAGCAACCCCAAATAGTGAATACATTTACCAAATTAGAAATTATTCTCATTAGACGCTAGTCAAGTAACGTTATTAGTTAGTTCTGATAAGTCTGTAGCAAAACGGTCGATCGTAGGCAGGTGTCCATGATAAGTGAGCTTTGCAGTTTGTAGGGCTCTGCATGTAGAACATGCTTCATACAATCAGGAACATATATGCATTTCATTCATTTCATCATTTTCGGCAACACACGCAATGTGAGATTCGGAGAAAACTCTATTGGATTGCTTTATGTTAGGTGAATGGGTAGTGTTGTCTAGAAAGTAACTAATTATGAGTAATTACGATTTCAAGATAGACAGATTTGTAAACAACGAGTAATAAGATACCGTCGGAAAAGCTGTAAAAAAAGACTTCCTCGCAAGTTATTAGCTTAGAATTAGCAAAAGCTCTATGAACTTCTACTTTTCCAGATCAGAGAAAAATATAATCAGATAACACGTTTACATGCGCTCTTACAACTCGTATTAGTGTATATGCCAGCAATGGCAAAGCTTCGATGATAAACGCTTGACGATCTGAATTTTGAGTCTAAATACTAATTTATTAAGACTTTGGTAAGACTGTGCAATTTAAAGCATTTCGTAGGTAATTTCTCAATAAGATGGTGGAGGCACACACATGGATCAAAGCTTACATAAACGAGCGAAGGATAAACAAAGACTTTAGACTTTTAAAAGTGACGGATATTTCAAACATCGGCTATTTAATCAAGCTAACACAGTCGCTGACATTGGAAATAATTCCATTTAAAAAAAGATTTTCTATATAGTTACATTTCTATACAAAAATTGCTTATTTTTGTCTAGTGATTACGTAGCTATGGTCGACAGAGTCATTTGTAAAATATAGCTTAACGCTGAGGCATTACATTGCTCTCAGATTGCATACAACCAATAATATTGAGGGTCCCTATATACGTAGGTAAACCACATCTCTGTCCAATAGACCACATAAAACACCCAAAAGGCCCACATTTCGAAGGGCAATACCCCATAACTGTGCTTGTAAAAATAACTGGTTTAACTCATTAACTAACTAAAAAAATACACCGTAACACAACGTTTCATTAACTGACCAATGGGAAGATTAAACAAATACCGCCAAATTTTGAAAATGTATGCTGATTTTTAGACCTTGACAGGCCCCACTTATTAGCTGTGTGCTGGTTATGAAAAGACGACAAGAACGACGTTGTAAGCTCATGGTAGGGGCTTGTGTCTCGTTTACCAAGGTGTAATAAGATTCCGATTCCACCCATTCAAAAAAAAGATTGGAAAGGAAGTCGTGCAAGCTTGGCCAATAATGATCCAGAAACGAGCTTTTTGTAGCGATTTCTGATGAAGCGACTGCTATATGCTGGAAAAAATCCGCATGGAAATGAAATTTCTCTCTTCAAATACTGGCTGAAATCTTTCTTAAACGATTCCCAATCAAACTCAAGTCAACGAGTATTCTTTTGAATTTTATTGGGGTATGAAGTCTGATATTATTGGCTTTGTTTCAAAACAGGCATGCAATATTGAATAATATCTGAGAGTTTCAGACTTCTGCACGAAAAACATCCTTAGTAAACTCATGATTTTCTGGCTGAATGGTTTTCACTTACGCCGCATATCCAGTTGAATTCGGATTCATTTAAACTAGTGTCTTGTTGAACTTAATATACAGAAATGTTTGTTCCTTTTTAATATGCTTCTATGGCCCTAGTGCCCTAAAAGAAGACTACTTAGTTTCACTCTTTTTTAGTTTCCTAAGCTGTATATCCTGCATACCACTCAATAATTCTCGTTTTAAGACGCGGGCAGCTCCTTAATACGTAACAATGAATTTAGGCACTAGCAGTGACGTTGAATCTTAAAGGTATTATCATTGCGGAGAAGGCACTCGCAGAAGTAACGAAATGGCAGATCCTAGTAGATTCTATACCTCTAAAAGAGAGCCTTTAACAGTAATTGGCGCATCTGCCTGTGACTGATTGCTGTTGTAAAAAAAAACCCAAAAAAGGGCTTGATATACGCCCGTAATAAGGGTCGTCCCCGACAAAATGCATACTGACACCCACATCATACTAATTTCTATGACGCCATATATACAAATAGATAATAATTTTAAATTTCTAACTTCGCCATTGAGCGGTATGTCAGTGGACGCTGGGCATTAGATGGGTACAAAAATTACCTTACAGAACACTGTCTTGCTGTATATTGTTCGGAGTATCGACTATACTGTAAAAGTAAACACGTCTATAACTCAACTATGGGTAAAATGAAATTCTCTTTGAAGGCTCACTACGTTCGGTATGAATTATGAATAGATTAGGATAATATAACCGATGTCAGAGTTACCACACAATTTTCATGGCCGAACTCACCCAGCAGGTACTTAATGTGCACTGCGTTTCCAGGACTTTTAACTAGATGCTTGCCCTCCTGTCCATTAAACACTGCTTCTGCAGCCTATTATACATGGTGATTCAAGAACACGGTGCAGACAGGGTTTATCCCTAAGTGGGCAGGTGTGCGCGAAATATGCTACCCAAGTGGACACAATGAGTACGACCGATGCGTTCAACCGAACCGCAAGTTCATTGCTGTCATTCGTAAACCTGATTTAAACCGATCTACACACTCTTTGGACGCCGCTAAGAGCTTCACCACACTCCTGAATTCGTTCGGGTCTCCACTCTCCTCCTCCTATGTCCTACTACCCCGGCCGCCGATGTTACAATTCCTGCTCCCCCCTGCAACGGGGAAGATGCACGAAGTCAAGGCCAGATGGCGCCACTGCAAATCAGACGCCCACTTTCTACCGCATATTCTACAACAGGATAAAAGGAGAGAGGTTCTCCTGGGTGAATCCTCACTACAACTTGCCTCAGATATCTAAACATTAAGACCAATTGACATATCAGTCCTATTTTATTAAAGCAAGCTTGACTGCCTCATGTTATCAAGGCGCAGTTTATTGATGGTCAATTCGTCTTCACTCTTTCCCTAAGCAATGTTAGTTTATTCTTAATATATATCATTATGCAAATTTTTATCTAATGCAAAACTACAGCAAATCGGCATTTGTGGACCAAAACAGAACGAAATATAGAATAATCCATATATTTGTAAACAATATAAGGATTGCACATGATATGTTTGCAGGCAGATATCGGTAAGAGATTCCAATTCGCAACTTCCCGCCAAGCGGCGATTTCAAAAGTGGCTGTCGCTGCCAATGGCGCGCGATTTCTGTTGGCCAGTGTTTACATTGAAAACCGTTAATGACGAGAGAACATGTTCGAGTGTTGACTAATTTGACGGTAGGAACTGCATTGCATATCTTTGATACCCTTTGAATGAATACGCCACTGATTTGTTTTAAATATTATTTCACAACGATTATCATCGTCAGTAATATATATTAGCTTATACCAAATTGAGAGTCGCATTCAATTTGTATTGTTTTATGTAGATATGAATGATATGGCTTGGAGTGGGCGTTTTTAAGGAAGGGACATAAACATGTCATTGTGCAACACCAAAATAAGTATGTCCATATCATTGTGCAGTATAAATTGTCATCGTGTTGATTCAAGAAGGACTTACCGAAGTTTAAACCCGAGTTTAAAGAAGTGCGAACAATCATGGCTACGGGAGTAAACTCTACCGTTGGTAAACCGAGCCAACAACCGGCTGGAGGGAATCATGCCGTGGCAAAAAGGTTAATCTATTCAACATTTTCATAGTATATTCTTCTCATTACTGAGCAGGGTCTATAGGTAGCTTATTTATTGGTAGTTCAATACGTTTTGAGTAGTTTGTGAATTGTATGGCCCCAAATCTAGCAAACAGCCAGACTGAAAATACTTTACTTTTGTTCAGATTTGCTCCGCTGAGCTTCTGATAAGTTTTATACGTCAATTATTTAAGAAGTTAGGTTTGTAAACCAAATTTTGCTAATGAGTAGTACTGGCTGGAGCTATTTAAAAACGAACTAATACGAAGTAAAAACTTTTGAACAAACAACAATGTCAATACTTCAGTATAAGCTTAACTCGTAGCTTAGCCAAGCCGAAACTGTAGATTCATAGTTCGTAGACTTGTTTGCTATTCGATTTTAGGAAATAAATTCTGATGCAGTGTATTTTTGTCATGCTTGCAGATACTCTATGTAAAACATATATCAGAAACTTATTTGTTTAGTGACCATTTCAAAATTGGTTAATTTGTGTCGATGAAATTAGAAAACCCTGTACATGCACTTTAATCGTCATTGCTAAAATAAATGCAGTAATCTGCTTTATATATATATATATATATATATATATATATATATATATATATATATATAGAACAAAAACAAATAAATTTCGGGTACAAGCCCAGTCATAAATCTTACCCGTCAACATTCCGTGGTGGTAATCAAAGGCAACTAAATACCACACGTATCAAAGTCTATACTGTAATGTAATAACAATAATAATAATTATTATCTAATGCATTTTGTAAAGTAGTATTATCCACTCCTACCCCCCCCCCCCAAAAAAAAAAAAACCTACATTACCAAAATTTATTTTAAAAAAAGGCTGTGCATATGGATGGGATACATTACTAAGGATTTACCGTAATTTATTTTGAAACTTTCAGGTTACAGTCAGAACTGATGGGTCTTATGGTGAGTACCCGTTTTCCAAATAATGTAAATATATTAGTCATCGACAAAGGACACGCGATAAAACACCCAATAATGGTTGAACACATACAGTTAACAGACGCGCAGCTAAGTGCCATATAAGGCATCAGTAACAAGCAGCAACGGCTTTCATAGCCATAGGGGGCTCATTTTTTTTCTTCTTCTTCTAAAAATAGATAGTCCGACTCGCCTGAAACTGTGATTGTAGATTTATTCATGGACATTTTATGTTACGTAGGCAAAACATCAGTAAGATTATCGTTTAATGTAACGAGTAAGAAAACTCACTACGTTAAGGATGCGTCAATTGATATATGGACTGTTTCTCATTAATTCTGCAAGTAGAATTTCGAGTGAGTTGCAGTATTTTTTATCGCTTTTTGCGAATGGAACATAGTAAAATATACTTCTTCAAGGGTCACTTCAAGAAATTTCAAATCTCACTAATAGACCTTTGTTTACATTCTGAGAAACCGCTTTAACACAGCCAATGACGACCTGTGTCCCATAAGACGAGGGAATGTCTTCAGTAATCTAGTGCACGAATCCATGTTTCATGTAGAGCTTATACCGAAAGCTGCCTTGTGGATAAACGATACATATTCAGGTACTGAAACAGGGTAGTCAACTTGCATAGCAACGCAGTTTAGGTGCTCAAAGTAAATATAACAAGCTACAGTCTTCCTATGCATGCTACATTCACTACAGTTTTTCTTGTAAAGACAAGTTTACACACTTAAAATAATCAAAATTTTAGACCAGTATTTTAGTTAGACATTAGATCAGACATTTCCTTTTACATGAAAGGATATGTAATTAGTTATATATTTATTGCGCTGCTTATTCATCTGAATTCGCAGATGACTCCAGAAGCGGGAGTATCAGCTTTCCCTGAGAGCGATATGCTTTTTCGTTGGGTCGGCACAATTGAAGGGCCCGTAAACAGCGTGTATGAGGGACTCTCGTATAAACTCTGCCTTGAGTTTCCACCGGACTATCCTTACAAACCTCCAAAAGTATGTGCTAGCCGAAAAACAATCGTATAAGGCATTTCATATTATGAAGAAATATCTGTAAATAATGGTTATGGTACTACTTATATTCGGCTACAATTAAACACATGTTTCAATATCTGTTTTTCGTACAACAACGATTCTTAAAAATAATACTAAATGAAACATATTACATTATCAACGTAACGGAGTCACTTTGGCTTATAAAGGTGACATTTACCACGGCATGTTATCATCCAAATGTGGACAGCTCGGGTCGAATATGTTTAGATATTCTTCGGGATCAGTGGAGCGCGCTACTAGATGTCCGGACAATACTAATATCGATCCGGTCGTTACTGTCAGGTAGGCAGCTTTTGTATAAAGTTTCCGATAAATATGTACTCGGCGTAACAGCATTTATCGGAATGTTGTTACGCAATAATTATATAAGCAGTTTACAGAGAAGTAACATGCAAATATGGATTTTTATTTTAATATGCAAAGCTGTATACCTACTGCAGTTAGTAAAACGTTATAATTTTCTTTACAATACACAATCTTACAGAACCCAATATTAGTTCACCAATGAATGTACAGGCAGCGGATCTCTGGTCCAATCAGGAACAGTATAGAAAAACATTGTTGGAGAAGTACGAACGTGAAGTCCGTATGGCGGCGAAAACAGCGAAATAGCTCGAGTAGTTCTGTCATATAGCAGGCATCACATATTTTCACCAGTACCAGTTATTACGAAATGATTTTCGTAAAGGATCTACATGACCACGCTGTGTCTTCATCTCACCTGGCTTGCACTCCACTGGAAAACCTTATAACGAACTTTATCTTCTCAATCGATTGTTCGCTCTGCTGGTCAATACAAAGTAGTAACGTGCCGTTGTGTTCCATAGATGGGAGAGGCCGGGCCAAAGAAGTGTTAAAGACCAGATGAGTTTGTATAAGCTTCCTATATAATAAAATATTCAACTAGGAAAACTGTTTCCCTTGTAGTAACATTATGCATATAACGTATATAAAACATCTCAGGTTTATAATTGTAATCCCGACTTCAAACGGGTAAAACGGTCGAAACCACAAGTAATAGATGATAATAAACAATGGTGATAATTATGAAAGTCACTGGACGGCTTCGTCTTTCATTTTTATGGCGTGATTGTTTCTAGCGGACTTACAAAAAAAAACCTTATCATCCGAAGTGAAATTTGAAATCAAAAGTACTGGTTACCAGTAGGCTGCCTCATGCCAGCGTAAATCAAATTATCAGCTTAGCGACTCCACTAAAATATCTGAATTAGATATTAAATATAACAACTTTTTATTTATAGCCAAAATGTATAAGATGCTTTTTGAGGAAATTACAGACGATATCTTCAATACAACCTGCATCAAATGGGTTTTAAGGGGCGCGTCAAAATGAGCCTACTTAGCCCTAAATACAAGAAAGGTCAGATAACTGAAAGTAACTTCATTGCATAGGTTTTCTTTGTTGCAATTGCTGTTGCGATTGTTGCTGTTACACATTTTTAAATGCCTTTCACTTGAGTAGTGGTCACACATACGGGTATGCGCATTATCTTCCTTAGGCAGGCGTTGAGCTTTTATGTTACTTTGAATGGCGTCTACCAGCAGCTTCTTTGAAGTCGCGTTTGACTCTTTAAAACTGAGTTAAAAAAAAACTAAGAATAAAAAGATCTTTGTAGCAGTATGTGACACATGAATTTCTAGTCCATGAAAATGTTAACCAAAAGATAACACAGCGTCACTCATTCTGTTATATATTACTTTCAATGAAGTGTTTTCTAAAATGATGTTAATAATAAAGCCTGACCAGTTGTTTGTTTCTATATCATACCCTTTACTTGTTTCCTTCTGAAGTAGTAACAGAAGAGAATAATATGATGTTTACAAAAAAGATACCCGGCTTACGCTCTCATCACTAGCATACATTTAGAATGTTTTAACAAAATGTTCTAAAAGCAATCATCAGCAAGCGTTTATTTTGATAATTCTGTATCTCTCTACCGACATGTAGAAGTAACTAGACTCTTCCGTGCTTTGTGACTCTCTTTTCCGAAAGAGGTTGTAAGTTGTCATGAAGTGCGCGGAGTAAAGTTTCTCCACGTTTCGATTTCCTAGATCATCGTATCTTGTCTTTTATTACTAGCTTCATCTTGTATAAAACATTAATTTCAGTTTACCAGTAAATGTTATGGCAGACGAATTAAGATGGTGTAAAATTTTTAATTAAGTTAATGATAAGGAATTTACTTACTTCTAATTCTATTCCGCCATTTTGCCATTTGACAAACAAGCGTAAATTTTAACTAGAAAGTCAGAAAAAACACATAATTTGTACTTCATGTAGTCATTTTCCGTATGTTTTTCCGTAAAAAGTTCACAAAGTCCCTTTACAATCTGGTACATTAGGGTTATGTTTCGGTCTTTGTACAATGGATACAAGTTGACTGAGGCCACTATTTTTATAGCATCCATATTTCAACTAAAGAATTGCGCGCAGCCCTAGTGAACACTCGAACAATGAGAAATAAGTTTAAAAAATCTGACTGGCATTTTCGGTCAACACGAGAAGAAAAATGCTCACGAACTCCAACTGGGTTCTAACTGCATACCCCTGTTCTGATTCACCGTTCTTCGCTTTCTAACCACTATCAGCAATAAGCAGGAAATAGCTATTTTCAGCAATGTACGGAACAACATTATAAGTTATGAATTACAGTAATGAAATTACAACTCGTTCAATAGTCTGAATTGGATCTAAGCTTGAAAATCTTGTAAAACAAAACATTCGCTCACCACGAAATTACTCCATGATTCACACGTTTGATCGAGTTTAAAAAACTGAGTAGTTCCACGACCACTGATATTAGCTGTTGGAATATTGAGCTGGCATTTGTTTCTCTATCACCGTAGAGCACCTTACACACTGCTGTTTAAATGTTGCAAAATAAGGACCTTTACTTTAATAATAATTTATATGAGTCGGAACTGTGCGTAAATATTAGTAGACTTTGAAATTTTGAGTGTTACTGAGGTTACGTAGTTAAATCACGATATCCGCAAATATCATCGGGGCTTTCTATGCAATTCTATTGACAAAGTGCGACGATTTGAAATGTGAATTTGTTCTCGGGGCTGCTCATTTGTGAAGTCAGAAAAATGTGCATAGCAACGAGAATGCTGTTGAACTGATTGTCCCGCCCAGCGCCTGCCGACTTGATACCTAACCGTCTTGCCTTAACTTGCTGCGACTATAGAGTGTTTTCTAAAAGTTTGGCGTCATAGCCATGATGTGAATAACCTCAGAATTGGTAGTGCTTTAGAGGGAGCCAAATAGAGTGAACCGGACTGCGTGCTAATTACATGCTGCGTATGCGTGTTACTGAACACGCATTGCTTTCTTTGTTGTACATACGCACATTCTACGGGCTAAATATATTCGATCATATAGCTATGGCTATACACGTATGGTGCCCATTCTCCCTTCTTTTCTTTGTGCATCTTAAGTACGAAAACACGCAGTTTTTGCTCGCTATATACGTACGTTACTGAAAAGCAGAACTCTTTATTAACAACGGGAAAAGAGTAATAGTTGGTGTATGTGAGGTTGTGAGCAATGACACGATAAGCTAATCAGACAGCGAGCTAGGCTCAATAGCATGAATTGCTCTAATGATACCGATGGATGCAAGTTAAAGCTTGCAAGTAACTCAGTCGTATCCAAAGTCCAGTTAATGAAATGAATTCAGTAGTTCTTCGGTATCAACATCTTCCTTGTACTCTGTGTGATATTATCTCCTTGTTTTACAAGATTTCCGACACGATAAAACTAGATTACTAAATTTTGCTAATTTTCACTTTGTACACCTGCGTTAAACCACCAAACGCCACCGATTAGTACTAGGTGAAGTCTATGGGTGATATTCTGAGCCAATAAGGTTGTACCATATGGTGTCTACAACATTCTTATGAAATTTTTTAATGACGGTACTAGAAGGTATATATATCGTGTACTGCCGTTAAATACAAACGATCTAATATTGAAAAGAATCGACTCCCACGTTCAAAAGCCCTACATTGAGAAGAAAGCTTCCACCATTATATTGATAAGCGCGCCGACAAACCAGCTGCTAATCTTAAAATAAACGTTGCTATATGAATATCAATTTAGTAAACAGACAATTTCCATAAGGTTATATTTAGAACCATCAAAATGTGTCTAATTTTCTTTTTTACATACCACTACATAGGATGTCTAATAGTAAAGGAAAGTGGGTCTTTCATTAAAGACGAGAAAAGAGAAGAGCTATATGTTTGTTGATTAGTACAAAAAAAAACATATTTAGCTGATTCCTATATCATCGTTCATGCCTGAAAATTTTTGTTGCTATAATTAAGAAAAATCATAATATTATAGTCAAATGTATATCTGTTCTCTGTCAATGCTAGCATCATGTAAATTTACAACGAAAAAAATTCAAATTTTGTTTTTGCCGTAGGTCATAGGTGAACGATCCGATATCTACAACTATACAATTCAAAACTCACACCGACCGATTTATTCCACTACTTAAACATCGGAAAAATTTAGCAAGTATCGACCTCGAACTTGATATTGATAATCAATGAAACCATTTTTTATGATGTTTTCAACAACAGAATAACCTCATTAAAAATATTCGAAATCTAGGAAACAATCTTGCCACGTCGCTTATAACTGCGCAGGTGGCCTTACATCTAAGTTTTAAATCTCAACAAAAATCCTGTACTTGCCGAAGTATGCAAGTTTTTCGTTTAAAATTAACTTGAAAGAGTCCTCACTTGATGACTTTCTAAAAAATCTTTCCAATTTCGAACTATATAAAATGTTGCCGGCATTAATTAAAAAGAAATGTTGATAGTTAGTGTCGTACGAATTTTTCATTGATGGTTGTGCAGTCACTTAAATGTATTTCCAAGGAAGTGTCGCTTGAATGCCTTCGCCCTAAGAGATCAAAATCTTTCGGGAATATCTCTTCGGATCTTGAAAATTACAACGTACTAACCGGCAATGTGTTGCCAACACCAATTATTTTTTCCAAAAGTCTTCTTTCCGCTCTATCTTTAGTATCGATCCAAGCTGGCTTCCAATGACTCACTTCATTTCCAAGAGAACATGGATGAAAGCCAATTTAGCAAGCCAGAAAAGACAACCTGCTTACAGAGATGCTGCCCTATGAATTACGAGTCTCAAAAGTGATTTCTTAGGTGCAAATACGCGTCATATTTGTAAAAGGTTGCTTTAAAAAAGTGAAACGTGAAACATAAAGAAAAAGATTTTCGACGATGGAGGAAATAATTCCCGTTCTATAGAGGCTTGAACCCAACTGATCAACAGCCTGCCTTAATTTGAGCTTTGACAATATCCTCGTGTTGGCTAACAGAACTCAGCCTCTATCCACCTCGGATCCCGCAGTAAAACTCGAGGTATTGTAATGTTCCTCCAGGTAATTACGCCGAGTTCGAGCAAGGCACAAAGCATGCGTTATTCATATACTACAAAATATGCACTTGTTAACTGTATATTATTACTATTTCTTATTCAATCGACGTTAAGCATAGTTTTCAGATGATTTTTAGGGCGGAAAAGTCACAATCTATCTGTCACAAACAAAGCAGAATATTTCCTTTGTTTCAAACCTTGCTACAAATACTTCTTCAGTGAAGTCAGTTAATGGTCAGTAGCTGTCTATATAAAAAGCCTTAATCCTCTACTGTACAGACATCATTAAAGATTTTCTGTTAATTATTATATTATATTAACATTAAAGATCTAAAAAGAATTTTCCCACTTACTGTTAGGGAAGTTCGCAAAACATGAGAACCTTTTCGATACAAAAGCATCAATTGTATCGTGTATCGTATGTCCAACAGTAAGACTTAATAGTAAGAATTACATGTGATTTGTATTTAAGTATTATTTCTTTTTTTTTTCTCTTTTTCATTAATAGTTATACATTTTTATCAGTGACTATTGGAGTTCTAACACTTCCCATAATGGTAAGGAATAAAAATAATTTTATAATGATAAATTATGACAATAATAAATGAATTCTATAATGATGATGAAAATAATGATATAGCTGATGTTTAAAAGCAGCTTGCAATTTTTGCTCACAATTTTACAATAGTCGAAAAATGCGAAAAATAAAAACTCAATTTTCATTCAAATACGTATTTAAGCTACTGTGTTATGTGCAAAAAAATTTCATAGACGTTTAGTTACAGCTTCTTGCACAATTAATAAGTTCTCGTGTATTTTTACTGATAGGGTACAGTTCAGTAGAACGAGATAGGATTAGGATATCTTTTATAGTCAAATTAATGGTGTCAAATTTTTTTGCTCAAATTTAGGACTGTTACCGAAATAAAAGCTGAGATGAAATACGTCTGTATTAGTAATATTATCTTCTTGATGGGAGAAAAACATTTTAATGCTCTACCGTCGCGTTAATTATGTAAAAGCTATTTATAATTCGACGATTTTATTTAACTGGCCATTTAAAGACCCAATACAATGGTAACAAGTGAGTCTGTCTGCAGCGTCACTTGCTACGCTTTAAATACCATTAGCCAATATTTAACGTCTAATTTATAGATACAAAAAAACAATATTTGGTTAACTGGGAAGTATACCCCTACAGCACGTCAGCGGCATCACTGGGGCAGATAGCGCGTTTACCAATATTGTTTACAAACAGAAAGTCTAATGCCTTAAATTATGGACAAGAAGCGCAGATGACAGCATCACTCAGCTTCTCGATGTGGCACTAGCCAGAATATATCAATTTAGTGAACAGAGTACTGTGCGTAGTTTTCAACGTAGAACGAAAAATATTATAGTAAACTCGACGGAGTCAATAAAAATCTTTCGTATTTCCTCGATTGTCAGGTAATCACTTTTATTATTATTGAGGTGTCGATCGAAGTGTTACTTTATCACAGCCAGCCGCTTTTCTTTAAGCTGCCGGATTATATTTTTTCAACATTAATTGTTAAGCACTAGTGCCATTTTTATACTACTTTGTTCAATCGGTATTTTACTCACCACTACAAAAAATGACACTGTTCTCCGTTTACTAGAGTTTATTTCTTACTAGAAATTACTAGAGTTATTATGCACTTTTATTTCTGGTCGGTTAAAGCTACTACTATTTCTGTCGATTGGGGGTTTGCAAAGTTATTTTTTGCTGCTTCGAAGATATTGTTATTCATTTTTTTACCGAAACGACACTACTGTGGAAAACTGCATAATATTGAATATTATTCTTGATAATTTCTACGTAGTGCTTTAGCTCAGAGCGTATAGGGCAAAATTATCTACCTCCATACCTACACAAAGGCAGAATTGTCTTCTTTTGGAGGAAAATGGGGTGTCAATAGTAATGTTATTTTTACCCGGTGAAGAGATTAATATTAATTTCATGCACAAACTTAGGTATAGTAAAATGGATATGTAAGCTGGATGCTATGAACTCTAGGATTCTGTTTATCTCTGTGCCTTTAAAGTATGAATGATTCTAACCATACTCCACAACAAGGCTAGGACCAGCCATACTGAGACGCATTTAAAAATAATGCTTCAAAATATACCGTTACCTTAAACAAGAAATGGCTTCAAAGCGTTTCAGTTTGGCTGCCACACAGCCGGCACTCGAAGTTGGCTGGTATTATAAAAAACATGAATTTTGTAAGCGATGTTTTCGTTACTTTAGTACAATTTACTGCAGAATGCCGTTTTTGCGGTTTTCAAACTCGCACGAGATTATTAGGTATATTTTTTTTTAAAGAGAATACCAAATAGAATCCAAACAACAGGTTTGAAGAAAATTAGGTTTATGCTAAAAAGACTACTGGACTATAAGCTTTAGCTCTCCTGAACTTCGTTACCAGATATCGAACAGAGGCGGTCATTCCCAAGGTCTGTAGTAGAACAACATCCAGTTCTCATAGACTTAAAGTCTATGATAATGTCAAGACAAAGGGTTTCATAGATACATCTGCTTTCACGACGGTCACTTATCAGATACGATTGTACAACGTTTACAAGAGTTCTACAAAATATATGATTCGAATGACGCATTATAAGTTGCGAACAAATACCCGCTAACGACACGTGCAAAAACTAAATAATTTCGAAAAACACAAACCTATCCTCTCCTTCTTCTGCAGGATGCTCTTTTTGATAGGGCTGGGGTTTGGTGACTGCAAAGATATCACCGTAAGGGGCCTAGAAGCAGTTCGCCAAAGCAGCAAAGTCTACCTCGAAGCATACACATCCATCCTTACGGTCGGTGCTGAGGAGCTGGTCAGTTTATTTGCATTTTCATTTATTTATATTTATACTAAACGTACCTAAAGTCATAATTAGCTAGCAGCGGGGTTTCACTTATTTATACTACAAGAAAAATAATGGAGATCTTCGGAATTATGTTAAGTAGTCACAATTCTAAACCCTTCCAAATTACGTGTTTTGAGTTCTTCATCACAGGAAATTGCCACTCCACAGCAGTTTTCATTATTTTAGATGGTTCTTTTGTGTTTTTCTTTTACACAGGGTCTTGTAAGCTGAGTTGCTATGCGAATATAGACGTTAGAAATATTTATTATAATCCAATAAATCATTCAGTTAGGTTTCCACAAAAGTACAACAAAGTAAAACCGAGGCGTTCAGATTATTTTTTAACGTAACGTTGATAACTTCTCATTTTCAGGAAAAATACTATGGAAAGTCAATTATACAGGCAGATCGATCGTTTGTCGAACAAAAGTGTGGTATGTTTTTATATCTATAATAAACTTAGTACGGCGTAAATATAGATGTTTATAGCGGCTCATCAAACGACTAGAAACGAGACATCAAGATGCTTGTCAAATCATGAAAAATATGGGTAATTGTGACCCACACGGGATATACTTGCTGGAGAACTGCTTGTTAAGATATATTTGCTTGTTTTCTTAGATTCAATGTTGCAACAAGCTCTCATAGAAGATGTTAGTTTTCTAGTTGTTGGCGATCCACTCGCAGCGACAACACATTCTGATCTTATTCTGCGCGCCAGGAAAATGGGAGTCAAGACTCAGGTGAGTTTATCATGGATATTCCTGGGGAAAGTCTGAAATAGTTTAATTTAAACCATTTAGATTCAATTTCGCAATCAGCCGCACAAACTCCAAGAATTTAATACAAAAGATATTAACAATTAACTTCCGATGAATTGAGTTATATCTGTTTGATTGCCGATGACGTGTTTTACTATGAGTGTACCTGGTTTATTACAGTCTACGAATAAATCATATTACCACTTCAGGTTATTCATAATGCGTCAATCATGAATGCGGTGGGATGTTGTGGTCTGCAACTCTATTCCTTTGGAGAGACCGTTTCCATTGTACTCTGGCAAGACAATTGGAAACCGACTAGTTATTATGATAAGATCGCTTCGAATCGCCGTGCCGGGCTGCATACACTGTGTTTGCTTGGTAAGAACATACGTGTAAATATAAGGAAAAGACTTCGCATCATTTTCAGGTTTAGGTCCTCTAAATTCGTACACTCGTAAATCTACACACTAAATATCACCACAATATATTAGAAAAATGCATAATTTATATGTGGGAACGTATCGACTGAATTCAGAAGTTTTTTTTTACGTTCAACTTCCGTTTTTGAAAAGGTAGTTTTAAAGAGCAAAGGATCCGAATACCCACAGTCATGGTTATCCCTAATATTTGCTTGAATCTCATCTATGGCTGCAAAGTAGTATCCGAAAAAAGATGAAAAGCCAGAACTTTTGCCTTATAATAGTGTAAATATTAAGATAGAGACATTTGATTAAATATGTCGGGTGTAGAAGTCCTCGGTAGTCAGCCAACTTGTAACTCGAAAGCTGCCGAAATGTGATTGAACTCTATTACCTGGTCTACTTGTTGGGACCGTATAGCACCTTGGTGCTTGCGTATGGAAACCGATCACACCTCCTGTCGAAAGGGCCGCAGTATTAGTGAAATATCAGATGAAACCATATCGCATAAATCTGAGATTGAGTGCGTTTTGAACGCAACTGTTGTCATTCAGCGTGTATAGAAGTAGGCCGTACCTTTCAAGATGAATACATTATTCTATTTTTAAAATGCAAATACAACGTATTTGTATTCTCTATACTAACTTCACCAAAAAATATCACGTCACAGTTAAAAGAGGTACCGTTTCCCAAGCAAGATTACTATATTACGGGATAATAGTGCTTACAAGTTAAACGTATTTCCAAGAAATTTAATTAATTTTGGTTGAGAGTTCTATTCCATTGTCAATTTTGTTTTATTCCCGGTGGATATACTCGAATGAAGAAAAATTCTATTTTTTAGATTTTATAGGGCGATATATAAGGCTAATACATATATCAGAAGCATGGACTCCAGTATGTTGTGCGGTAACAGTGTGGTCATAAAATGATTTTGGATAAAGTTCGCCGAAGACAATGAATAACCCCACTTCTCGTAAATACTTCTTGGGAAATCGGGCTGCTTCAAATACGTATTAGAAATAAGCATTTTTATAACGTTATAGGCACATTTCTAGCATTTCTGCACTAATTTTGATGTGAAGGTCGGTGACTGGCTGTAAAATTCTTAGGCTTTTTACTTCATCGAAGAAGCGGAGTGTACATATTCTAAATTACGAACGGCGTAAATGAAATTAGTAATGTACCACCGACTATGGTTTAACGAGTCACATTTGACAGATATAAAAATTAAGGAGCAGTCGTGGGAGAACCTAGCGCGAGCCCGTGACATTTTTGAACCACCGCGCTTTATGAGAGTCTATGAGGCAGCACAACAGCTTATAGATATCCTGGATATCCGCTCAGCCGAAGGCGCCACGGCGGACAGTTTAGGTGAGCTTTTGGTTTAAAACTATGTACAGGTATGCTCGTAGTACAAAATATTTAAAAAACTGTGTGTAATTCCGCGTGGTCAATATGGTACTCTTTATTATTATTATTATTATTACTAAAGCTAACCTTTAACAACCAGGGCAAAAGGTTCGCTACGTAGCAAGTCTTAGGCATGCATATCGATACATCATTGCCAAGTTTTTCCAATTTGGTTTCGGAAATTAGTCTTCATATTTAATGCCTATTGCAGTATTTTGCGGCCCTCGATTAGATAAGTTCTAAATTATCAGGCCAAAATTATGATTCTAGTTTTGCTGTGTATTTTCTAAAGGGCAGGTTAAAGTTAGCGTGCTCATATCATTACGTACGGATTTTTTTACTTTACAACTGGGGCTATCGACTTTTGACATGAGATTAGCTCATAGTGTTACATTCCGTAGAGCCTCATTTTTAAACTCATTCAAATAACCTGTCGATATGACGCAGCCTTAGTGTGCCATTATGTAAAGAGATCACAATAACTCATCGTTTCTGCAATTATTTTAATGTTTCAGCGTATTCAGCTAATAGTTTGGCAGTTGGTTTGGCAAGGGTAGGAACGGATTCTCAACAAATAGCTGCAGGGAGCTTGAGACAATTGGCTGATAGCGAATTGACGTTAGGCAAGCCACTACATTCTCTTGTGTTGCCCTCCGAGAAGCTTCATCCATTGGAATGGGACATGCTTGAGATTTATGCTATTGACGAAAACTGGTTTTCTGAAAACAAGAGCAGATACGTCAAGGACTGACTGTGGGCAGTCAGTGAAGACACTGGAAGACACTAGTGACCTTGACGACAACTACTGCAAGTAGCAGTGGGCCTAATATCATCACGATGACCGTTACATGCTAGTACTTTATTGTAATGCAAAAGGCTGCAATAAATTTTCTGTTACGGTTCTATCAAAATTGTTTTGAATCTCGTATCCCACATGCCGATTGTTTAAAAGACTATTCTATTATTGTGATTTTTTGTAATTAGTACCAGGCCATTAGGAGCCACACCAGGCTCTATCTAAAAACGTATCGACAAATAAAGCTACGCTGGATGTTCTTCATCCGATTCTTTCAAGCAATGGGGTCGGAGGGAAAAACAAATAGAACTTTCGCAGTGCAAAAAAAAATAGAAGTTTTATGTCTTCAGATGTTTCAAGGGTCATGCATTTAAACTGTAATTCGTAAATGTCAAAGGCGTGATATTCTTTTTGGACTTTCAATTTTCTTTGAAGTCTTGGGAAGGTAACTGTGTGTGCGCATATACTTTCAATATGAATACAGTGTTAAAGATAAATATCTTCATATTATGCTGTCTTCGCTGTTCGGAGGTATTATTACGCTTTAAAAGAAAAAAGATTATCTGGCGTATCAAAGATTAATTTAAATTTCCTTAATTGCATGATAGATCGTGTCAACAGCTGCTGTCGACGGTGAGTCGTGCTTATCTTGTATGGTATGCATTTAATTTAGGTTTGAATCATAAACACATCGGTATTGATCGTTGGGTTATATTAGTGAGTAGAATACCGTGACGATGCCGTATCAAGTGGAGGGCGATTTTACAGAAAAAAGGCAATTCAGCTTTTATAAAATTAGGCGTCGTTAAATGGTAGGCCCATAAGATTTTCCAATTATTTGAACTTGGCGAGAGGTTGTATATCTTCAGACTATCTCAAAAACGTCTCTTCACAACTTTCATTTTGATTTAAGAAGAAACAACAGCATATCTGGGGAGAATGTGGTTTACGTCAGAATGCAAAAAAAAAATCGATCATGTAATAACAAAAAAAATCATGTAGATTGTTTAATTCACTAATTTTTTTTACAATCTGAACCATTCTAAGCTGTTAACTATTAGTACGGAAAAATCCAAACGCTAGACACGGTTCTTTCCATCTGCTAATTATTAGTTTTTAAGAAAACACGTAACCCATCCCAATTCTAATTCATTGCGTTCATGCAAGGTCAGCCTGTACTTCTTATCTTCGATTGAATTTATTCTCCACTAAACTGCACTACACTACACAAGACTACATAGGTTGAATACACCTTGTATAATCGGGAAACATCAAAACGTATAGAACGCTATTTTACATGTCATTTATGAAATGTTTCTCAGATAGGATTAAACATCGTAAATAATCTTAACGCTGTACAACCTTTGCTATAGAGTTCATCTCCTACAACAACCTTTTCTTTTCAAAATTTGACGCTGAAGTATAGACATTTTCATGAACTTTACGGAACTGGTGAAATATACCGCAGGAGATAACGATTCACGTTGCTATGTTTTTACCATTGAAAAGCGTGTGTAGTATTCAAGCGAACTAAGTTTTTTTTTTGTAAATTCAGCACTGATTTAATATAAAAACGTTCTTCTTCTTCTATAAAACTCTTCTTACTATAGTACTATCACCAATTATTACTTCGTCAATCCGAACCCGAAGCGCCCACTGAATAAACATTCGCTTTCAAGTTGTCAAAATACAACTGTACACTTTGTATATAATGTAGATATATACCGTTTTTATAGATAATGTTATTTTAATGTCGAGCAGATTGCAGCAGATGCAGCAAAAAAGATTGTCGAGCAGATGTAAAAATGTAATTTAAAAGTCACTGTGTGAATATGACAATGATAGCTCATTGATTGTTCATTATATAACGCTAACTGGACGGGAAGAAAAATATTTGTGTTACGAATTTTATCAAAATTTTTTTAGACTTACCTGCATTAAATAACTTGGGCTAGTAATCTAATGCTGATTTCATTTATACAGAATAGTTTTAAAACAATATTGGGACTTTTTTATCGAAACGTTTATTTTCACAATTCGGGCCGTTTGACCGTCCTTCGATATTCGCCTTAATACAATTATCGGTATTATGACAAACGAGGTACATACGTTTCTATTTTATTTTATACAAATGACATAATTATTGTGCTTCGGCTATAAGCGGTGTCAGTGTATATACAAATTCTATGATCAATCTTACGACACATCTTCAACTTCCCAGTTAGTAAATCATGCGTAACCATGATCCTCCATATACTTCGATGATATTTGTCTGCCGGTAAAAAAAATCTGAGACTAGGTTTTATCTTGTCAATGTTAATCTTGTACGGGAGGCTTTCTAAAAACATTCTGCAACACCGTCCTGCACGCAAGAAAACTAGAGACTGACTATTCTGTTATCGTTATTATACTCGAACGATGGTTTCAACGAGTAACTAGTTGTATTGGCTTACTAGTATAACCTACTGACGAGCGATTATTCAACTCGTGCAGGTTAGTCGAACTCTTGTGAGGCCTTTGTACCATTTCGGCCGGGTTTCTCGCTAGTTCTCTTCGGAAGAAGGACGGCGTTGATATTAGGCAGGACGCCTCCCTGAGCGATCGTCACTCCGGAAAGGAGTTTATTTAGTTCTTCATCGTTACGAATTGCCAGCTGGATGTGGCGAGGGATAATGCGGGTCTTCTTGTTGTCACGAGCCGCATTGCCGGCTAACTCGAGCACCTCGGCGGCTAGGTATTCAAGGACGGCCGCCAAATAGACAGGTGCGCCAGCACCAACACGCTCAGCGTAATTTCCCTTACGTAAGAGACGGTGCAAACGACCAACAGGAAATTGAAGTCCCGCCCTAAAAGACGGCAACACATATTATTGCCATCGATGTTTACATACAGAACCATGATTCTCATGCATTAACGTGTTTACCCAGAAATTAACATCTTTATTATTATTATTATTTATTTCTTTATCTTGAAAAAAAATTAAAAATTCCACATTCCATACGTGTTTCTTAATATACAGCTTAATCATTAAGTAAAATCACTGCAGTAAATAATAGAATCTATAGTTTGACACAACACTGATGGACCGTTGGAGCTTTGTATTTTTCATCACTTCTCAACTTCTACAACAGACTCCCATAGCGTCTGCGATAATACATTGGAAACATTTTTGAATTAACACTGCAGAGGCAAAGGTAAATACAACAAAATAGTTGGCGCCAAATCAGTCTAACAGCGCTTGCCGCTAACTCGCACCTGTGATCCACAACAATTATAAACTTGTCTGTAGATTCCTGAAGTCAATAAAAGGGTTGCCATCTTATTAACGAGTTGAACTGACCTTTGGGATCGCGACTTTCCCTTGGTCTTCGCTTTTCCTCCCTTTCCGCGACCCGACATGACTTGGCAAAGATTTTCTTTCGAAAAATCGATAGAACACACAACACCCAGCACCGCTCAACGTGCGTCTCAGAGTGAAAATAGCGCGCACTGGTCGTCAATTTAAGGGCCGTCGGCTAGCTGGTATTGGCGGCCAACAGTCGCCTGGGAGAGGGTTACAATTTTACTTGAACCAGGATTAAGGTATTCCCCATAACCGTCTTGCTTATCTTACGTCTTCCATCGATGTTTATTGGTTTCAATTTACAAATGACATTGATCGCTTCATACTTTCATCGCTATACGTCCAGATTTCAATAAAGTTCCTAAAGCTTCGGCCTGGATCGCTCGATTGTAGCGCCGCCATATCTCATGCAAAAAGCTTGTGTCGCACCAAAATAGTTTCCTCTAATTTGAACTACATCTAAATGATGCTTGAGTTCAAATATCACAGCCTCATGTCACTAACGAAACTGAATAGAACGTCGCTAACATGTCGACATTGTTTTTCGCTAAGTTAATTTTATGAATTAACCACGTTCAATGGGGCCAACTTTAGGAAGGGGCGGGACTTGCAACTGTCAGAATCTGCCACCCTCTACCAAATAAAAGACGCTGGCAAGAGATATACTCGACTGCAAAGCTCATAGGTTGATGTGTTGCTTGTGGTTTGTTAGTTCGTAACAAGTTCTTAGCGGTGAGTTGCATATTTCCGCTCAATAACTTATTGCACTACTTTCCAAATACCGTATGTCATTAAGTTTCTTCGCCAGATCTCGATGTAGACTATCTATAGAATATCGATATTCTTATACTGGATGTTTGGAATGTTGAAATATGCAGCTTTTAAGAGTGCATTATATCAGAGGACTTACGCCATGATTAGATTTTGATTGATGGATTATATTTCGTATATAAGAGTCTTGCTTTTATCTTATCAGAAACAGGGAAGCAAGGCTTTTCATTATCTAAGCCGATGCATGGGTTAATGCAGTTGAAGTACACTTAAATAACTCGTTGGTCCCGAATTTATATTGTGATTCCGCATGTTGTATTTACAGAAAAAAACGTCGCAATGCCGCCGTCTGGAAAGACAGTTAGGAAAGTCGAGAAAGTATTGAAAAACGGTAGGGCATTAGATAACAAAAGGAAACGACGTAGAAGAAAGGAGTCGTTTGCTATCTACATCTACAAGGTCCTGAAACAGGTGCATCCTGACACGGGTATCTCTTCAAAAGCGATGTCTATTATGAACGCGTTTGTCAATGACGTATTCGAACGCATCGCCGGAGAAGCTTCTCGATTATCGCACTACAATAAACGGTAAGACCCACTATATATATTATGAGCTGATTAAGGCTGCGCCCCATGGGTCTTATATAGATTATATATGCATATTTGATAATATTTCCAGACTCTAGTCATAGGCCGAAATGTGTGCGTTGCATATAATATAGGGAATTTCTCGCATGTATTTTTAAGAACATTGCTCCTTCTATAAATCCTATTCGTTCATTGTTTTTAGAAAACTTAATTGAGAGAATTCCTCATAAGCTTTCTGTCGGAAGTGGCTTATTTGTTTTAGGAGAAGTGATTTTATGTAGTGAGACGCAATGTAACTGAGGTGAATTTAAATTGCTCCAATGTTCCCGGTTAGCTCCACGATTACATCCCGTGAAGTCCAGACTGCGATACGCCTTCTGCTGCCGGGAGAACTGTCAAAGCACGCAGTATCCGAAGGGACGAAAGCTGTGACAAAGTACACATCAACGAAATAGAAAAAACGGCGAATGGAAGCTAACTGAGAATTTAGCGTATAGCAGCACCAGCAGCATTAGAACCAAAAATTAAAGTTGTTTCTTGATCAGGAGATTTTGTTGTCACCGGAAACGGAATGACGATTGTTTATGTATTTCGCGGGTTGCGAAACAACAGGATCATAGTTAGCTTTTCGGAGACGTTCATCAAACGCTCCAGTAAAAGCCCGGATACTTGTCGCAGAGGTTTGCTTGAACAGAATAAGGACCGTACACTTAGTTTTTCAATAAATATTTTTTAAAATAGGCAACTACTTGCCTCATCTACACGTGTGACCTTACTTACAATTAAAGTAGATTTGCATAACAATTAGACGAAGGACATACGATGTTGGTACACTGTGAATAAAAAGAAGTGATAAAGTAATAGTGATAACTTTGCGACTTGCAGTCTTTGCTTAATATAAACATGATTATTGCTATTATCAAGCACGACATGCTAAGCACTGAACATTTGCACTGTGACATGGAACAAAAGTTTCGCAGTAATGTCCTTAGATTATGAAAGCACTCCAGGCCATGGGTCGATTAAGGATCAAGGATACCGCGTCATATTTATCATTACATAATCTGAAATTCAATATAATAAAGTTCTATCAGGTACTTAGCCCGGAAAGAACTAGGTACTATATTTTTTTGGGTGCAGAAAACACCCAGCCAGATAAAACAGTACTTTGATTTAGCATGAGCTATAACCTTTAAAGTTAAGATTTCCATTTATGTTGGAACCTCTAGAAAAACCATGAAAAGTTTGCTCACTAAATATTTGTCGAAATTTACCTATAAGTATATACCGCTTCTTGCGAAGCGGAATCAAATCAAATCAAACCTCGAACAGTATTCTTGAATCAACTGCTTTGTTCAGTCAAATCTTAGGAAAATTTCGGCACTATCTTGAAATAACTGTCGTAAAATTCTATTGTCAAGGATCGTTAGCGTATTCGGTAGCTAATACTTTGCCAGTTTGGGAAACTCGGGTAACAATTTCAGAAACCTTCGTGTTTTAATTGTTGCTATTTTTCACAAAGGGCATCCAGGAAAAAAAATTATTTTATATAATTGGTTGTGGTTGGTTTGCGCTCTTAGGCTAGCTATATATATTCTTTTTTATATTCTGATTCACATACATTAGCGCGGATGATATTATTTAAGAAGGTTTTACACCTTTAACATGGTACCTTGTCATGAAGCTTTTTACGTTGTGCTACAGATATAACCGTCAGAGTTCACAGTACATTCATCATTCGCAATAAATATATTCGCATATTCGTTGTTATTTAATATACAACTACCCGCTTTTTCTATTCGGATACTCTTTAATCGAGGCAGCGATGCAAAATCAACATTTTTCCGCGATTCACCGCCATACGGTATTCGCCAACTATCCCGGAGCTACATTTACCTAAAACTAAAACGTCAACAGTCGATGTGTACACATTGGGAATCTGTGATGCAAAGCGAGACTATGACTGATTGAAGGTTGAGGCTCTAACCAATAGTGTGCCCTATACGAAATAAGTTATAAAAATCCGTATATATCTGTTAACATAGGGCTTTACAGCTGATCTTTTCGTAGATACAGGAGTTGTATCACTTGTCACCGTGTTGTTAAATTGGGTGGCAGATCAGCAACAGCTATGGATTATAAAGAAGAACAGGCCCAGGAGTTAGAAGCCTTGCAGTCTATCTACCCCAATGAGCTTACAGGTCTGTATTGCATACTGTCAGAAAAGCAAACACATGTGAATACGTTTAATACTGCCGGTTAAATATTACTAAACCCACTAAGCCTCAGTTCATACTAATATAAACATCCAAAACCGCGCAGCCTGGTCTCTTCGTGAAACCGGCAAACATCTGTTAAGCTATTATGGCACTTGAATGCCTTGCACTGCAAGATATTTTTAAAGTGAATGGAAGAAATGACTCACATTCTGAGTGGCACTTCGGGGTGTTTGTAGGTAGAACAGAGAGTAAACCAGCAATCCGCACTGTGTGCCATATGTATTATACCCGACCCCTTTGATTATAGTTAGCTGGACGGACCTACGTAAATTTTAACTGAGTAATTTATAATAGTAGCAGTGGTAATTGATAAGCATGGTGTCGCATCACATTTTATATAACTTAATGGTAGTATTACACGTTTCCATTAAAAAGTCATCGAAAAGGAACCTCGCCTCATTCTCGAGATAGAAGTGTGCGTGGAGGACGACGACAACAGAGAAAAGACATCAGAATGCCTAATACGATTCACTCTTCCCAAGGAATATCCAGAAGAAATCCCAGAGATCGAAACCGATAGTGAGGTTCTACTTGAAGGACTGCAGGACGGTAAGTTACGTTTGCTCCGTGTTTCGTTTTTCATAAATATAAATACCAAGTTATTAAGTTATATTTGGCTGATATATTGGTGAAATGCATTAAATACTCATTCGTCCGGCTCTATTTGTGTGCTACGGCCAAAGCCGTGAAATGAGGGCACTTAACCTTGCCTTATTTATATGCCTCCGGCTTTGCACCGTTTTCTTTCGCTACTTCGGAAAAACCTTATAAGGAAGGCGTCCACAAAAAGTTTCACGCGAAATTCTAGATTCGAATCTATATTATTTTCTTTATAATGAACGACTCTTCCAAAGAAGGCAACCAACTATAATTCGCTGGCCATAAACTTGTGTAGAACACTCTGCTTACTCTCTGTCAGACGACGTTAAGGCAAGACATTGTTTCGTCGCAAAATTGATCTAACGAAATTGTTTTTTTCTGGTTTTTAGAAGCAAAGACGTGGGTTGGTAGCGTTATGATATTCATGCTAGTGAACTTTGCTCAGGACCATCTTCGTAAAGAAATGGAAGAAGAAAAACTAAAAATGAAGCGCCTTAAAGAAATTGAGGAAGAGGAACTAAAGAAGAAACTTGAAGGTAGTGGATCAGGTTTCTCAGTGATTTTTTTATTATCTATATGGTCATTAATGAAAAATAATATTTTCGATTAGAAAGTCAAACTAGGTCGTTCAAGCTGTTAATAAGTCTTACATGCAAAGGGTTTATTACAAGAAAAAAATAACCTGTTCAATATTAACTACCGAAACAGCGCAGTTTGATGCAGGTGGAAAAATTAGAAAATAGGTATTTTCTCAGACTTAGTTGGCGGCCAGGAGACCCCACGTCATCTATATGGGCGCGTCAAGTGGTCACAATTGCTGTATATTTGATTACAGGCACTAAGGTGACCGTTGAATCCTTTACACGGTGGAAAGAGCAGTTTGATGCAGAACTTGCTGCGCTTAACTTAAGGGATGATCTAACAAAAGGTCGTTTGACAGGAAAGCAGATGTTCCTAAGGGATAAGGCACTAGCCGAGAGTGACCTCAAGTTTGAAGGTTTTGGGGAAGATGTGGATGTCGATGAATCGCTGTTTCAGGAAGATGAGCTGGCTGACCTTGATGCATAACTTATCTCTGCATCATCGTATACATTTAGGCGATAACGAATGTATAGGCCTAGTTTTTCACAAGCCCATATGTATATCCATGTTACGTTTTAGATGGAAAGTGGGTTATTGTTAGGGGGTTACACTAATTGTATTTTGATACGTTTGAGGTTGACTGTGAAAATAAATGAATGGTTGAAATTAAAGCTAGTTAGTTATGTTGTGCAGTTTCTAAATGAGCAGTGCATAAGTGCGGTGATCAATGCAACAAACATCTAGAATTAAAGCGTGATAAAATAATGTACTTACAGTGGTACTACCGTTTACGCGAGTTATAGTCTAGTAGCATACAATAAATACTATTTGTTAAATTTTAGGTAAAATTAAATCCAATGCGTTCGAAGTATGTCGAGATTTCAGTTGAATCTCTAGAATAGGAAGGAAAACTGAATTTTTACCAGACTTTACGAACGAAAACTGAATTTTTACCAGACTTTAGGAACCAAAACTGAATTTTCACTAGACTTCCGATTAATTATTTTTATCCTGTTAAAGGCAAGTAATTTATAGAACCCTAGCAACAAGGCACCTAAGTTATAAAATTGATAGTTAACATTATATTTGAATATAAGGAAAGAGCTGACTACTAAATTTGTTTTCGCTAAACTCGCTTCGAAGTGTTAAAAATGAGCGTTGGTATGACGAACGCGCATAAGGAATAAAATAAACAAGAAGTGCGAGCTTTAGTATAGAGATACTTTATTTTCCAAGCTTGTTCCACTCTCCATAACTCAAATATGACTATGTAAGTACAGAAAAGTGTTAACAACGCCCTATGGTCAAATTCGATACCGTAGACTTCGACAACATTTAATTAACCCGATTTCCGTTAAGCGTCCAATACATGGTCGCACAGTTTTTCCGACCTAATGCCGCTAGATGTGTTTCTTTAATATTTGAAAGTGTTGTATAGGTACAAAACGAACTCTTCAACAATTGGTGAATCAAAGTAGAGAATGAATAACCTATTTGCTAAACTACACCATCATTTGATTAAAAAAATTGTTAAAAATTGTCCGATAGATGCCTTAACAAGGCTATATTCTTACGTGAAAAAAAAAATATTAAAATACTATATGACAAAAGCCCAACCCACTTTAGGTACTGGTTCCCCTGATAAGTTCGTTTCTTCAGTCTTGTCATTTTGTGGATTACAAACATTTTCGAACCATATTACACTGCTCTAGTGGCATCAAATTAACAAGATGATCTTCTTGAAATGAGAGTCAGCATGTCGCGGTCACCTGGAAAACGTTAATCATGGTTTATTGTCAATTATCCCTTAACTGCATCACCAATCATGATCAAACGCAACCGAAACTGATCTTGATTACCTTTTAGAAGCTGATTGGAAGCTAAGACAGACATCTTCAAGTAATAATAGGCCTCTTTGCGCATGTACCATTATCGCGATCATAAAAATGGTTACAACTCTTCTGAGTTATAACTTTTATTATCGTTAAAACAAAGGAGCTTTTTTTTGAATTATAAGTTAAATAACTCCCGATGGGTCATACAGGCAGCATATTTCATCGTTTCAAACTTAAGCCTGCAATTAAGCTGTGCAATCATAGCTCAGACTCAAGAAGCGCAACGTTAACGTTTAATAGCCGCAATTTCATTGTCAGAGTGTAAACAAATCATGCGTCACCTAGAACTCTTTTCTCAAAAACAAGCCAAATCAGACACAAAAAAGACACCAACTTATCTGGGGACCTAATAATTTTCGTGTAACTCACGTCCGCACCTATGTCAATCAATCATTTAACGGTTGACGTATTTGTCTTCGACTCAATGCAGACAAAAAATATCATTAAAAAAAGCCTTCCCTTTTGTTATTTGGTCATATAGGATTGACCTTATAGTTTATATTATAGGCCTCTTATTTACTAATAGACTGCTTTGCTTTGCCAAAAATTATTTTGTACGGAGTGTAATAAACCTGTTTTAGTTTACACAAATTGTGTATAATTGCTACATGTTATAGCGCGTCCAACCGGCTATGCTTAATATCAAATAGTAAGTTGTTAAATCAATCAAAAATCATCAAGCATTGATTCAATGTAAAAGTGAAGTACTTGTATATGTGTAAAACACTAAAATTGTATGCAAAATACACATTGCAAAGAAACCGGGTTTCGCGATTGTGAATTTTCGCGCCATAATGTTTAAAGCGATTATTATAACGATGATTTTGTTGACAAACATTCAAAAAACACGTGCGTACCGCGTTAGTTCAAGAAGTTGTTGGTCGAATCATTATAGACATTGTTAAATTGCTACCGATTGCATAGCCCTATGAAAATGAATGTTCTACAGGAGACTTTGGAAAAGAATGTGAGCGACTTTATGGCAGATCACTCAGAGATAGAGTGTGCAAAAGCAGTAGTGAACGGATTAAAATCGAAAACAGATCAACAGCTGATTCCACTCATCGTCCAAACCAATAAGGTTTGTCACATTACATAAAACTAGCGAAATATTTCTTTCTAATAATGCATCTAGTGTTTATGAAATCTGCAGCGTATCTGCAGGTTGGTTAAACATGGATGTATTATGTCAACAAAGGCATTCTTCCATTTTACCTGTGCTAAAGTCTACTGAAGATCTATATTCTAGATCATAATTTCGCTTGAAATAGATTGTGAACTTTTAGGTTTGCTGTTACTGAATAGATCGTTATGAAAATATGTTTAATTAAAACATTTGTTTGTATTATATATCATACGCAGCGTCCCAAAGGCTTGCATTCTTTTTCGAACTTCTTGCGGATTGAATCGTGTTTTTGTTCTCTTCATCTGAAGCTCAAACAGTGGGATAAAGCGCTACACATAGACATTTTGGCAAGGGCACGCTTAATAACACCTTCTTGTCTGTTTACCGTTTGGGTTCACGATAAACAAATTATGTTTAGGAGAATATCCGAGATAGAGTTCGTAAGCAGCTTACGCTAGTACACATGAAAAGTAGTATTCTTTAGTAATAGGTTTATTTCTAAAACTGGTTGATATTTCACAGTTTGACAGAGGCCTGGACTAACAGTTATCTTGATGATAGATTTTCAGCCAAGTGTTTTTATCGGAACAGAATTTCTTCAGTCCCACCTTTGAAGCACCTCTGAAAACTGTGTTCGCTGCGGCATGGGCAAATCTCCTAGATATCTTAGCGGAATCAAGGATCTCTGCGGATCTGGCCCTACAAACACTACTGAAATGGCTAGAGATCGAAACAATCAAGGGATCGAACGACGAATTATATGTATTTCCAGAGTGCCGTCTAGAAAATCTTCTCGTTGTGCTGTGCGGAGGGAATGCAAATATGAGCCGGCATACCGACAAGCTCGTAAATAAGATGCAAGCATTTGATGATCTCAATTACTATGTTTGTAAGGCCTTATCGCGAATAAGCGAGAAGTTCGCTAAGCCAACCACTGATCAAGCCATCTGGAATTACTTCGGTATTATCAAAGCTGTTCGAGTAAGAAACAAAGTTTCTGGCGACAAGGTTTTACCTGCATTTGGTGGCTTGGAAAATTTTCCTTTCGATTACAAAAAGTTGCAGACATATTACCAGTATGCATGGATCAATTTTCTGCGTGCCTCATTACCGGAAAAGATGTACATACACGTTTTAGTTTTGTTAGACGACAAAAAAGTGTCGCTTTTTAAAAATCCTTGCCTTTTGGCTGATTTCCTAATTGAGAGCTATAACAAGGGTGGAGCTGTGGCTCTTCTCGCTTTAAATGGACTCTTTACACTTATTCACAAATATAACCTTGAGCTCCCCGACTTCTATTCTCGTCTGTATGCCCTGTTCAGGGCTGAAGTTTTCTACACAAAGTACCGCGCGAGATTTTTCTTCTTAGCTGATGTGTTTCTTACGTCAACTCATCTTCCCGCCTATCTCGTTGCTGCTTTCGCTAAAAAGATGTCTCGTCTTTGCCTCACAGCCCCGGCCTACTCGCAGATGCACGTTATCCCGTTTATTGGTAAGTTACGAATAAGTCACATGATGCAACGCGTCTACACTCGTGGAATTTGCAAATATCCAATTAATCAGCATACAAACAAACGAATACATTTAATTCATTTACATATGCTTTTTTTAGGAAACTTGATTATAAGACATGCCACGCTTGGAAGAATGGTTCACTGCGAAGATGTCAAGGATTTGAGCGTGGATCCGTTTATTGAAACTGAGACCGATCCTGCTAAGTCGCGCGCGCTGGAAAGCTCTCTTTGGGAACTCAAAACTCTACAGTCTCATTGGTTCCACCGTGCGGCTGCAAAGGCCCGTATTATCGATAATCCATTTCCAAAGTAAGCTTTACATATTTTTTAAACCTTTTTTATAGCGGCTTTGCTTTTGAATCTAGCTCCTTTTCTGCCAGATATGAAGCCAGCGTTTAGTGAGTTTTTTTTGGTTACGTTAACCTGAGCTACGTACTTCTTAAACAATAGGTGTGCTTCGTAAAAGCCAGTAGTTAATATTTCTATGCATCATTTTTCATATAGAAATCAACCGGAATAAGAATATTGCCTAAAAGTAAAACAAAATGTTTGTTTAATTATTAGTTGGAGGTGGAGTCTTTCAAAATTTTGCATTCTAATGTAAATGTCGTTAATGATTTCCTACTGCGTTTCGAATTTTTCGAACTCTGCTTCCAGTAGAGAGTTTATATTTAGTTCACCTGCTGAAGCTTGTTAACATTAAACTTTCATTCATTAGCTAAATGTTTTTTTTACCTTACAAGTAGTCACTGGAAATTATAAATGACAAACAGATTAGGACCTCGCTTGCAGAAGTTTAATAGAATTGTCCTGATTAATAAAATTTTAGCAGAAGCCGCCATACCATGTTTTAGAACAGAAGCAGCTTTATTATTTTATTACGAATCTTTTAAAGCAAAATCTGATATTCTATAAATTTGCTAGGAATGAAAAAAACCAACGAGTAAACTAGTTTTACTACCTTTTAGAATCGAATGGGACCTCTCTGATGTGTTGGAAGCAGATTACCCGCAGCTATTTGAACAGGCTGTCAAGGAGAAGTACAAGGGGGTTGTTCCCATTAATTATCATAAACCAAAAGGCCTTCTTCAGCATGCTGACGATCGGATGTCCACTACATGGATTCTTGAATAAGAAAAGCATTTTTTAACGTTTAAAGAACGATATCCTCTGTAAGTTGTGTAGAAAAGCACTCTAATGGTACAAGCACTGGTATAACTGATATATATATATAAATATGTATAAATTAATAGGTCACTTAGTCTCATGTGACCTACTAATAAACATCTTGTCATGGTGATGCTTTCTCATTCCACAGACTTTGTTGAATACATAGTAGTGTGTAAGAAATAAAAAAAATAAAATAAAAAAGACACGCACGTTGTTTTGGGTTTTTATTTAGACACTGCGTAGTTTTACTAGTCACAAAATGATTAGATAAAACAAAATGATTTGATAGATGTTGAAGATAAGAAGCAGCAGCAAACCTGGGCAGGAATGATTTACGGCGATTTCCGGTACCCACTGGGATCCATAGTGAGGGACATTATGCTGAATATTAGAAATTGGCCGGAGAGACCTGCAGATGCTGACTTATTTTCTCACGTAGATTCTTACATGTCACGATCATTTTCGAGCCATTTTTACCAAATCGAAAAGACTCCTTTGAATGTCTGCCTGTCGTGGCTAGGGGCGGAGGGCCGTCACACGTCAGCTCAGCGCAGGGCGTCGGCCTATATCTGTTTAATGTACATAAATGAGTTCGTTTTACGAAAAAAAATCACTCACCTACGTCCCTGTATTTTGCTTTCGAATTTTAGCGTTTTCGGACGTTTACACACTATATTTATAGTACATGCTAAGTGATTTACAAGCACTTTGCTACTACTAAGATAATTTAACTAGTACAGATCTCGTTTTTCGTACATACTATTTTTATTGAGTGGTTGTTACAAAATGACTGATCTTAAAATAGTTGTAGTGATCAGAAAATGTACATAGGGGAGAGTAGGGCTATACAGGACATGGACTATTAGCCACTTTGCTTTTTCTAACCAGGAAATACTGATTTGAAACTCTAATTCTATTTAAGTTTTGGACTTTCTAAGATGCGTAGAAGTCTGATCTTAGATGCAATTAACGTCAATGGATTTTTTTCTCTGACCAAATTTGAAGCAGCAATGTGAGACAGCCAAGTATTTTTTCATATTTGGTAGAACCTTCGTTGAACAATAAAGAAACAAAATAACCATTTCTAAGTTTTGCCTGCCTCAAAGCTACATTTTCAATGCCCAACTTTGCGTAGGTTACGTTTCATAAGAGTTACTAATAATTAATTATAATTATTACATGATTACCCTGAGGTCCCCCAAATTGAGCAAAAGCTATATGGGCCAGTATTATTTCGAGCTTACATAAAACAAAATGTCATCCATTGCTTATAATATAGGGAAAGAATAAAGTTGCTCTTCAATAAAACTTACCATGGGTCCATATATATGTATATATATATATGCTATATTGAACTCACTTATCATATTTTCGTTATTGTGTGCCGCACTTCTACGGTTGTGTTTCTATAGAAATTGTACCGTTCGTAATTCTATGAAACACCGTCGCAGAGAAGTGCTATCGTCGATATGGCTCCAACTTTCTGTTGATCAGCTGTGAATTCCAAGCATAAGACGACTATTTACGATTCTCATTTCTCGAAAGGTCCGAGGACCATGCATCTTAATTTTCTACTGACGTGCTTGTAATTTCGACTTCATTTGGCAAATTCTTTTAACACCCCAGTGAAACTATCGTGGATTTATAGCGCATTGTCAAGATCGCACAATATTATGTACAGACGAACCATACTCTTAAAGATATCATGTTTCTAAATGATTATCGGACCGCTGTCTTGTTGATCAGCGCTCGATGCTATGCATTAGATGATCATTTAAAACAACCTGTTCTAATACTCTTTATCGTCATTGCCCACACGCGAGCGAGCAAGATTAAACTTGTTGTTCTGTTCTGTGAAAGGTTTGTACAGGGTTAGCTGCTAGTGGACTCAAAATTTAAAAATTGCGCGCACATACGAAAAAAGGCATCTAAAGATAGAACATTCCTAAAATGTGCAAAAGCAGCGGTTAGAGGCTTTCCCGTTGAAGAAGCAGCTTGTGAATCTGGAATGGGCAAAACCAACGTCGCAAAATTGTAGCTGCTAGCACTTTAAGGGTCCTTGTTTTAACGTCCATTGCGATTCTTTATTTTGATGCATTTCAAGAGACTAGATTAACAGCAGCTTGCGAATTCGCTCTTTCCTGTAGAGGCCATGTCTGCTAATTATAGATAAGTAAGAGACCAAAAAAAGGCCTTAAAGCTCGTTCGCTTCAACTGTCTCACAGGATCAATTGCACTCAACTAAGCCATCCTGCCGGTTGCTGCTCATTTGTATATCGATATCTGGTTTCTTTACGGAAACAATTAAATATTTAGGAAATGTTCAACTAAGACTATAGGAGCGGTATTTGACCGCTCCAATCACTGTAAGTGTCTTCTTTGCGTAGAATTATTATTATTTGGGTCCACCAAGTTATTTTGGGTCAACGATATAGATTTCTACATTGATTGTTTCCTGAAAACTAAGAATTTATTGGTTCTCAATTTTCCTTGAGGGGTCTTTGGCGAACATACTGGCATAATTTCATTTTCTTTCATGGCATGGTTTTCTCAACGGTAACATTTAGTAAATCTTGGTCTATATATAACCATCCTTCTCTATGCGAAAATATTTAAATATCATGTTTAACAGTTAATACACTTATTTTTAGTCATGTTTAGTTAGGTTATCTAACATGAAAAATCAAATCAATACTACTATAAAGACAAAAAGTGTCCTTTATTTTCATCTTTGCATATCACTCGCGCATTGGCGTCCGACTTCCTCGTTATTATCACTTACAAGCATCACTGTCTAAATTTGTGTGACATTCCATTCAGCTTTTATGCTACATTTCAGTAGATTACAGCCCTTGTAAATGCTTTAGTTAAGGATACAGTAACACGGAGGCTGTTACAATGGCGTTCATGTTAAATGCATCCTTTTTTATACCTTTCTTCTTCGACCCCTTCGAAGGATTTCGGTAATTAATGTCTCTGATAAGGCACGCGGTAATTGAATCTACGTTCAGACTACGGTATATTACACATATGGCAGGTGACGGGGTACTTAATATTTAAAATGACCTATATAAACGAATAGTCATCGTGAATGTGAAAAATATACGATTCTATTATACCTAAATATTAAGCACCTTGTCACGGAAAGACTTATTACCCTCGACGAAATGTCTGCTGATCCCCATCTATTATTATACTGTTACCTTATTTTTATTGTTATTGTTACTGTTAAGTATTTGTTTCGGAATATTCACAAAACAAAAACAAGGGAACAAAACGATTCTCGAACCTCGCGTAAGTATGTCCAAATCCTAAACTAGCTACCATCTATGTACATACTTATACCTAAAACGCTCTTCAGAGCAATCTGATTGCATTTATTCTGTATTTTCTAATCAATAAACTCAGTTGGAACAGTATTTACCTAAATATAAGATACTTTTTTTTCTACCATGACGAAGAGCGGGGCAGGTCACTAGCCGATTAACTCTCCAATGAAGAATTAATTTTTCATTAAAAGGCAATTATTCTGACCTTTACTTGTTAATAAATATGACTCCGCCTTACTGTCGCGTTAAACTAGAAAAGACGCTTTTGTACCTTGTTAACAATACTTTTAAATTGACTCTTACATTTCGAGGGAAAATACGCAATTTTAGAGGCTATAACTTTGATAGATAACAGCGCTAGCACAACTAATGCACACGACTTCTACCGGAACCATCACTTCTTTTCTTATGTATTACATTTAGTTTGGTAATTCATAGATTACGAAGCCAAATCAATGACTTCCTCTATATAATTTGCACTAGTTGCAAATTATATTGAATAAAAATGTGAAATTTTATTCGAAAGCGACACCCATTGTCAAGGCCCAGTAAAAATTTTCAGTTGCCGAAATTCGAAATGTAAAATATGGGTCCACGAAAAGAAAGGAGATTTACCTGTACTTTTCCTATTTTATATAGTTTCTTTTATGTGTGACAAAAGGAGTTTTGTACCATTGAAAAGACGAATCTAATTTGTAGATGAATTCCTAGAGTTCATTGACCAGGCTCCATATATTCAACCGCACATTTAGTGTTGGCCGTGCTTGTAAGGCGATGAAGTGGAAAAATGTCTTCTAGGTACCCAAGGGACTAAGTAGATACGTCGTGTGAACAAACAACGAGTGGGAAACGGGAAAAACAGTCCGCCGAATAAACTTCATTGCAGCGAGCAACTTGTAGTTCCACATTTCAAAATAGAAACATCGTTCTTATGTTCTTGACTTAGCTGTATTTCGACCGAGAGACCTGTAATTGTCAAAGTATAAAAAACATACATTTTCCCACATCTCGGCTGTGTTCACTACCTATCTTAGTATTTATAAAGGTAACCAAAAACAGTTACTTAAGAGATTAGAAGGAGAAAACCATACTCTACAATTACTAGTGCTATGGCATGATAGATAGGAGTGCAAGTAATACTGTAGTAACGTGCTACCTGCTAAACCGCCGAATATTGCGCACATCTATAGTACAACCGGTGAATTTAAGTCGGAGTTGAATCACTTTCTCACCTGACTCGTGCATAGCCGCCCTTTTGAATATGGAATGAAAGAAATCGAACCCATTCCTGTTGGATACTCTCGTTTTCAGCAAGACATAGCAGATCGCGTGCCTGACACTTCGAAGGCACCGAACGAACCTGCGAAAAAATAATTCAGAAATTTTTACTGGGCACAAATTATAGAACCATGTTGAAGATCGAATTAGTAAGTAGAACAGTAAATATGATTACAGCAAGGAGCATAAATTACTTTGCATGGTGGAAGATTGTTGCCAGCACTCTCTTTATTACTTTCGTCCTTGTCCTTGAGCTCGTCTTTGATATGCTCCTTGTGAATTTTAACTCGACAGAGACGGCATTCAAGAGCAGGTGTCATCGACCAAAGATTTTTCTGGCAGATGTCACAAGCGGTTGGTATGTAGAATGTGATTGGGACCATCTGGTGCGAGCGATATTCTGTTACCGACTGTGACAACTGTAAATAGATGCGAAAAAATGCAGTATAAAATGTCTCGTATTTGAATACTCCGTCCCATCAGATAACGGCCGTGGATATCATGTAAATATTTGATTTTAATGCCTAGGAAAGTGTATGTACAACATTTAACGAACTTGAATTACAAAGCAACATATTATTTAATCGTATCGGGTATTATTTTTTTCAACGTATTTTGATAATTCGCATTACTAAGGTAAAACGTTGATGTAGGCGTCCTCGACAATGATTTTTAGGAGGGCCCTTACCTCTGCTTCTTTGCGATTCTCTCGTTCATCGGCATATAGAAGTTGAAAGATTTTGGGAATGTCGCCAGAATTTGCTCGAATGACATCACCCTGAGTTACAGGTCGCACATGAAAGAGGCGGCTGATGTCTAGAGATAAAGTTGGCTCTGCTGTGCTTTGATCATGTTCATGATTGAAGAAAAACACTTTTTGATTCATTACTACAACAAACTGCCGTTTCCAGCCATAACGCTTAATGTTTTGTTTGTTCGGGATTGATAGCCAACCTTCCTTGCGGGCTGAAACGCATATAGTATAAGGAATATACTGTAAGTTCTTCTTCTAAATTCATTTAGTAACCACTTCAATTATTGTCTAGTAAACAACATTAAAATGGTTGAATGTATATTACGTAATTTGTTAACATGTTCAAAATCAATCTCTATATATAATAGATTAGACTGCTTTTACTAGTGTTTGCAAGTCGAGCAAGCTATCATTGCTATTCTTTGAAGACAGAACTCACCTGTTTTTTTCGTTTCTGGTTTTGTAACAGGTTCTTATATAATTACAAAATATTATATTACAATTAATTGGTCGGCAAAGTGATGACTACGTAATATATCACAATATATTTTGGGTTTGTGCTGCACACTACTAACATAAAATTCGAGGAAGGAGTCTTACCTAGTTCTTCATCATTAAGAAGATCAGTTAGGCTGTTTAGACTACCAGGATTCTGCAAGCCTGCTCGATTCTCCAGTTGTCGTCGTAAGTCATCCAATTCGCGATCTTTTTGCTCCACTAAATCCTTCATCGTTTGTATCACCTTCTCTTCCTTTTCTCGGCTCATTTCCATCTCGAACTTCATTTGATCGTATTGCGCGGTCTATAAAACACAAGTTGCAATATATATTAAGACTGAACTAAGCAAATGACGAAAAGAGCTTGCACAGATATATGCTGTTAAAGCTTAACATGTTATAGACGCCACCAACTTTTAAAGTTAGTATACAAAGCTTTTTTTCTGTCTTGTTTCTGCTGTGACTGGGTTGGATTATTAACTTGAGATATTCGGAACTACGATTATACGCCGATTATACGTTTTCCAAACTGCTAGGGCACACTAGCACCTAAATTTTTAAGTCTGCTAAGGGTAGATTCGGACATATAATTGAAAATGACGAAGCCAAAAGAAGAAGAGAATAACCAACGGAGGAATTCTTAAATTTTTTACTCTCCACTTAAACCGTCTTGTTCATCGAGTATAATACAATGACAACAACTCAAACTAAAAATAGCATGTAGGTCAACGCCTCGAATTACAGATGGGCCGCCGTCAACTCTCTCCGTGCATCCATACATGGTCAACTGCTTAGTGAGATACAGAGGTTCAAGTGATTCAAAGCAGTTTGGTGAGGTCACGATTATTAGAGGTACCCTTTCTAGTATAGAGGATAAAGTATAGCCGTTACGAACTACGAGACTGTTTTGAAGAAACAGGCGCAATATACGAGGGCGATTGATATTTGTAAGGAACATTTTTAGTAAAAAAAATTCACAGCTTTCAGAATCATATGGGAATAACGCAGACGCTTTATTGTCAGATTCTGGTTGGAAAAAATCCGATTGTTAGCCTGTTTAGTGCTAGACAGCAGAGTATTGATTAACTTCAAGCAGTTTTAGTCAAAATTCAATAATATATCTGGTGCATTAGAACTGTGGCTAGGGTTACGTTGAAAATTTCCTAGTGATCAGAGGATTCTGCAAGCGCCTCAAATTTCCATCACTCTGTATAATTAGGACGTAACCTCAAGGTAAAATTACATGTTCTAGACGGTAGTACATATTTATATACACAAGCAGTAAATGGTAGGGGCTCGTCATAGAAGCGTATGTTAAATAAAAGCAGCTTTTCCTAGAAATATCAGAGAAAGGGAGTTCTGATGGAATGTACCATATAAATTATCGATGTAGAATCAGTCTATACGTTTCCAAGCAAAAATATGCACGTAAAGCATTTAGTAATATGACCAAAATTACACGATGCAAAAAGGAGCTGATGTATACTACAGAAACAATGGCTACAGGACAAAAGTTGGAACTTCAGACCTGTGACAGTTCGACAGCACAAGAGCCTTTTGCGATCCACAGTACTCAGCGAAGCGGAATTTGCTAACCAACTGATCAGACTGTCTCTACCACAATGTAACTCACACACTGTTCTGAGCTTCATCTGATCATCCGACCCCCAAGTAATCGAGCTAACAGGGTACTGCAATGGATCCCAGTTCAGGTTGGGCCTGCGGAAGTGCATAAGTTCATAAAGTCGCTGAACACGGAAACAATATTCACAGAGACATTATCAAATACGACAGTATGGGCAAACAATTGTGTAACAATCTACTCTAATAACGTGCAGATTAAAAGAGAGAGTAAGCCTACGGCCTAGTGGGAATGAAGTGCACACATGAGGGCATCTTTGAGCGAAATACGATAATTACAGTGAAGGCAGGTAGAATTAATACGCTTTTATCCCATTATCAGGGGCTCAAGTATACGGCCAATGTTATACGCACAATTTATATGATAATGTCATACTATTACTACATTAATAATAAAAAAAATCGTTATCAGTAGCGTGAAAACGTCTGTAGAGCAAAAGATATGTGCACCATACAACTCGCGTTTTTTATAGTGCGCAGCTTGTTGTACAGTAAGTGTAAAGTCTCTAATGTGAGATCAAATTCCATCTCCAATGCATCTGTAAACCCAAAAGACTTGACAGATCTACAGATAGAGACCTCAGTTATTCAAGTTAACTAAAATGATGTATGAAAGCCCACATAAACCTATATCAAAAGTCACAATATATGTCATGTTGGCATAGCGGTATGGACAGCTAGGTCTTTAATTAAAAAGCCAGGGGTCGCAGATTTGTATCCCGCTACCGATACACGGCGTGCGTTATTATATAAAGCAAGGTCACAATGTCTAGGGGTCACCATTTCGTCTACATGTCTTACCAGAGAATGGAATCTGGCCTTAAGTGTGGTGAGATCTTGCTCAAGTTGGCGACATTCCTTTTCCTTTTTGCGGTATTCAACGCTTCGAGTGCCCCCTCCACCACCGCCAACGCTTTTTACAGGTTGAGCTGCAGCCGCGGTTTTCCGATTCATTACTTCAGCAAGTTTGTTAACAGCCTGTTGTGTTAGTACTTTTTCCTTAGCCAGTTTTTGCTGAAGAACCTCGATTTCGTCTTCGAGCTTCTTGTTGTAACTATTGCCATCGTCTTTGATATTAACGCTGTCAGTTATGTTGTTGATTATTTTGTTGGCATTGGTTGTCGCGCTGTTGTTGTTGTTGTTGTTGTGGTTGTTAGTCGTGTTATTGTTTTTGCTATTTTGGTTGTAGTTGTTGTTATTGTTGCTAGCAAGGGCCGTTCGTTCCTCGAGCTTCTTTTGGATTTCCTTTTTTTCCTCAACGGTCTGCTCAAGCTTCTCGTGCGCTTCCTTCAGCTGCCTTTGGAGACTTTCTCGTTCAGCCTCCATTTTGCACTTTTCGATCTCGCGGTCGAGCTTCTCTTTTTCTTGTGTTAAATGCTCGGCGTTCAACAGATCTTTCTCAGTCGTGAGTTGGTCTACGCGCTTTTGCAGTTGTTCGATTTCTCTAATTTTCTCCTCTTCAAAATCTTGAAGAATCTTCGTTTTCGTCTCCAATTCTTCCCGCAAGTCTTCACACTCTTTTTTGTAGATCACCTGTTGAAGGTTCGAAAAAAGCTTTGATTTGACTTATACTCGCCATTCGGTTACACTACTTAGTAGCTTACAATAACTTAGATAAGGTCCGAAGATAAAAAGGTCCACTCATAAACTTACCCTAAAGCTACTTTCGGTTTCGAGGTTCTCTGTGAGATCGATCAGTTGCATCTGCAGGTTATTGTGGGTAGCCTTAAATGTAGATAGTTCTTGCTGAAAGTGACTTACAGCTCCCTCTAGCTCACGTTTTTCTATTTGAAGCTGATTTTCGATTCGACTTAAGCGGGACACTTCAATCTCTAACTGGCTAATTTCGTTCTGCAAATGAATACGCCGCGAACGTTCCTCCTCAATCTCATGCGAAAGTTGCGAAATCTGCAGGATGCGACACATTACCGTTATTGAAGTCAAGCGTTCAATGGGGCGTATCTATAAATTACTTATTGCTAAACACTAACTGTACTTTCGAAAAATTATTGACGTTAGATCTGCTCCGCTTTGCGCTCAGGATTTGATGGCCTATGCGCAAGCAACGGCACAAGGGGACAAATGTTTTCCAGAAAAATACATACAGCGATGAAAAATTGGCTAAAGTACAGATGCTATCTCCGGTGGTGGGCATAGCAGCCACAAGCGTTTTTCCAATATAAAAAATTCTTTCAAAGACGGAAAAACTTTTTGGACAGTTACAAGCGTGGCAAACTGGAATGTAAATCAACCTCAGCGGGACGCCTCTCACATGTTTGTGATATCGGTGTCATGTTCCTGTTGTATTTTCAATACTCAGCAGTCTTTTACACACCAAACAAAAGTAAGCATCACCTTTGCATCACTTGCAACTGGGTATCCAGATCGCCAAACCAGCTATACATTGGAAAAGACGTGAGCTTCAAGATAAACGAATTTATTTAGTAATGATATTTAATTGACAACCGACTGTAGCATAACAGACTAAGTAAAGACAATCTCAAAGCTATAATGTAATTTTTAAACGTTCTAACTCTAACTTTTCATTTTCCTGCACTATTCCAACAGAATGTTTGCCGTTCGATTTCCTTGTATATTTCATTGTAAATTTTTAATTACGTTTTTCTCCATCAGTTTTTCAGTAATAGGAAAAACCATGTGCAAACCTTACGTACCCTATCCGCTTGGGCCTTATAGTCAGACTGCTGCTTGGCCCATTGCTGCTGGAGTTGTTTGCAGTCTACTTGAAGCACCGAGACGTGTCGTTCGCTTTCTTGGAGTTTCTGCAAGGCCTGTTGACGTTGCTCGACCTCGTCTTGTAACTTGCCCTTTATAGCCTGAACCGCGTCAGCCGTGGTCTCCTCACTAGAACTCAACAACTGTTTATTTTCTGCTGACAAAGACGCTACTTCTCGTCGAAGGGATGACGCTTCAGCTTCAAATCTGAAACCATTGGCATGCTATTTTATTAGAACTTATAAACCATGGTATAAGACATGTAAGTTTCACTTATTTTTTTTAAATCTGAAATAACCAAAACGCAAGTGTTCATTTGTGATGGGTTGCATTATTCACACCCTGGGTTAAATTATAATTTGTTATATTATATATATATTATAATAAGTTTGAATGAAAAATATGATTGCGAAGAACTATTTTTGTATAGCTTATGAAAACACAGAGAATATGAATGACGTCAAACTAAACAAGAACGCGAACTGCTTCACAAACGTTCACCTATTATGTGCATTTTTAAGTTCAAGTTGAAGGATAGCTTCCTGCTTCTCCTTTGCGGCAATTTTTTCTTCTAGCCCTTTAATTTCTTGGTTCCGATCGCTGTAACCCTTACGCAGTCTCTCCATTTCTTCTGACAACTCAGCATATCGAACTAAAAAGGAAGTTAAAAAAAAAATAGGTATTTCTTTTTGTCAATAATACTTTACCCAACAGTCCGCACTATTCATTGTATAAGGGTGTCAAACCTATCACATTATCGCATACAGACAAAAGCGTTTCTCTCATTTATGGAGTCCAATACTTTGCGAGTTTACTGGTTTATACAATTTTGAATATGGCCATGACAATCTTTTCGAGGTCCTGCCGTTTGAAGCTGCACTGGAATGACTGCAATCACTAACCTTGAAGTTCCTGGGCGCGGTCTCCTGATTTTCCTGAGAGTTGTCTCTCCTGATCTAGTTGTGTGTTGATACTAGCCAACTCCCTCTCTTGGGCACCGCATTTGGCTAAAAGCTGCGCCAGTTTCTCCTTCTGTTCGCGTACTGTTCCATCGAATTGCGTCACGTTCTTAGTCAGCTCTGAGTTTTTCTTCTTGAGTTTCACAACTAGTTCCGTTTCCTGTACCAGTTTGTCCTTTGTGTCTTTGAGCTGTCGCTCTAACGCAGCTAACCGCTCGTTGTGTTGCTGTGAGTTTTGAGCAATATGCGCCTGTAAAAATTTCAGACGGGGAACACTGCTTAGATAATAGGTGCAAAGGTAACATGCGAGACACAGCAAGCTACTATGATTGCGTATGAAGTCATCGGAGTAATTCATCGTGGCTGGTAATCAAGGTTTGTGAATTTATGCTTGAAATGTACTTGCTTTACTGTAACCTGTTTGTTAACCTCTTTAGAATCGTCCTGCTCGAGAGGCTATACAATTGTTTCTTGTTGGCAAGCGGTCGCTGATTAATACTTGCGCAACAGTCGAAATACATGCTAATTGATAGAGCACTTTGCATCAAGCAAAGAACGTAGGGATATAACAAAGGGATTCACAGTCGATCGGAATGTGGCTTCCGGCTGGTGAACTTACAACTGATCTCTGAAGTGGCTTTCTATTGACATATAACGCTGTGAATCATGTATCGATATATTATAACACACCGAAAGAGATAAGGCTTTAGACATACTTTTTCAGATTGTTCCTTTTCAAGCCTTGCGATAAGTTCCCGTACAGTTGCTTCTGCTCTCCGACGCATCTCCTCTTCGCTTTCCAATTTTTTTTGCTGCTCGAACAGATCAGATCTTGAGGCCGCAACAAGTCGGCTTAACTCGTGATTTTCTGCAATTAGCTTAGATACCTGATCGTGTACTCCATCCGTGCTGATTCTAAAGAAGAATTCAAATAAAATTACTATAGTCTAATCGGACAAGTGGATTTATCATTATGGAACACAGTTGAGAATGTAGGGACATAGCAAAGGGATTTACAGTCGTTCTGAATGTTACTAGTGGCCCATAACTTTTGCCTGGTAACCAATCGTAACTGATCTCTACTAAAGCGACCTTATATCGATATATAATACCACAGCGGAGATGAGATTGATATTTTCTAAAAATTCGGATAAATTTTTATTTCATTTTAGAAGAAATACTAAAAACGCCTAAAAGGGTCATTGCAACTAACTAGAAAGCACGCTATTCGGCCCGCAAACACACCGATTCACTTCCGCAAAAGTCGATATATATATTTTATATATTAGCCTCCGATATCAATTAATGGGACTAATTGATAGAAACGGGAACTGCGACCGCGACTGCTGTATGTTTAGCTGAACGTGTAGGTGAAGGTATTAGTAGCTACGTAATCAGCGATAAGGGTCCGTTAAATGCATACTCTTATTCCACACATAAGTTACGAACAGTGGAACCTAAACTGAACGAACTGGGTTTCAGTTAATAATTCAACTGATGTTCTTATCTAGCAGTTAAAAACACTAACTTGTTAGAGCTGTCAACGTGATTCTCTGTAGACGCCATGCTTTCCTGCTCTAACGGAGAGTCAGCTCCAAGCAACTGATAGTCACGATTGTATGAGAAACCGGCAAAATAGAGATGGTTCCCTTCAAAACTGTTTGCAGGCTCGAATGTGCCCTGCTCGTGCTTTTTGTCGTCTTCCGGCATAGAAAAATTCGAAGAGTCATCGTCGGCTTTTAATTCTGGAGCAATTGGTGCCATCGCATTTCTAAAATTAATAAAAAATTCGATTTGTCTGCATTTGTTATAGTCAATCTTTATGATAAATTACCAGATGACAAATTCACACCAATGACAACTATCGTAGGTAATGAGCAATTGCAGTGAGTGCAGAAAATTATTTTTTTCTGGGTATCATACGGGTTCTCTTGCATAACTTTTTCCCAATGTCTTTTTGGCGAAAACGATATGCTGCGACAAAATTGCACAGCTCTTATCGTGAACACTATCGGTAAATGCATGATACAATTATCTTGAGTCCGCAGGCGGTAATTAGGCGGACAACTCAGTGTGATGCGTACCGAATTGTCTCGAAGTTCCACACGTCGTTATGGAAAAATCGATGCGCTTTTATCTCATCGATACCCTGTCTGCCGAGCCTCCTTGAGCGATCGCAGAGAAACGCGCATATGAGATTTTTGGCATGATCACTTAGGGCGGTCTCTGACTCGTCCGGAAATACAAGTGATTTCTGGTGGTTCATTATATTTGCGTAGGTAAACGACAATGACTCATGGTAGAATGGCGTAACCCCTGTGATAGAAAAGATAGAGATGAAAACGTTACGACGTGCAACTTGTACGAGCCACCGTACTAATATTTAATACTTAAAGCAGAACAGAGATATTTAGCAATTAATCTGACTAATATTTTAACGCTGTGTTAATTTTGAACAAATTAGGTATATAGTAAGGCTCTTCTAATATAAATCTGAGAGGCAGAACTAGGCAATTCTCGGCCCTTTGTTCCGAGTAGGAACTACGTACCGTAATTTTATCTCTAAAATTTTTCGCAGGATTGCAATGCTGTAAGCGAATGTTGTTATTTTGGTAAAATGATGGGACCATAAATTCTGCATTATACATTTATTTTCACAATAAAAAATAGATGACTGCCTATAAGCATTTACAGTGTTAGCGGGCGCTCATGTAGCCATGCACCGGACCGATACCAGACATTTTTTTAGGAAAACGTTAACCCTATTTTAAGTAAATGACCTTTGGTCTAGTACTACGGATAAAAATGTCAATCGAAACTTGCAGCCAACTAGCCTGATACGTTATAAGCAATCGTAAAACTTTATTCTGCGAAGCTTACCGCACAGCATCTCATAAAGGCAAATGCCGATTGACCAGAAATCGCATTCTCTCCCATATTTGCCGAAACCGCGACCCTGTTCCTGGGCCCTTAACACTTCTGGTGAAATATAGTCGGGGGTGCCCACTGGCACGTCACACCTGACCAAACCATCTTCACCCATTCGGGTACACGTTCCGAAATCAGCAAGTCTGAGGTGTCCTGACGAATCTAAGAGCATATTGTCTGGCTTCACATCTCTAAATATTAGAATAAACGTATTAGCAATACCATTTTAAATGCGGTTTATTAACAAAAATTGATGTCTTATCGTGTAGTAGGATGCTCCTCTATTACGATACAATATATCGAATTTAAATATTACATTTAAAGTTTTTTTTTTCTACGTATAGCTGCAATAAAGCTAAGAGCGTTCGCATTCGATGTACTTACCGGTGTACAAATCCCATCTGGTGGATCACATCTACAGCGAGCACCATTTCAGCACAGAAAAATCGGGCCCATTCTTCGGAGAAGTCATACACATCTAACAAGTTTGCCAGGTCTCCGCCAGCCATATAGTCCATTACCATGTACAAGAATCTGTAGACGATAAAGTAAAACGAAGGAGCTCAGCTAGATGTGGGCACATAAGCGCTTCAAAAATAAATATCTAAAAATGAAAATATTTCGTTTACTATCGCTTCCTATTCTCTCTTTCTAAGAATTTTTTTCTTGATAATTTCTTCCGGTAACTCTTTCCTTTAAGCGTCCTATAATAAGATACCTTGCGTAATACTATGATCCAAAGAAAGCAAAGACTTTTATCTTACTTAGAATCTTGGAATGCATAGTAAAGCCTAACGATCCATTCTGAGTTAGCATTGGCTAAAATGTAGCGTTCTTCCCAGAAGCAATTGGGCTCGCTTCGCTTAACCATTTCGTGTTTGTTGAGCATTTTCATAGCGTAAACCTTTCGTGACGGTGTGTGCCTCACCAGCTGGACCATACCGAAGGCACCTGAGAACAGTTATATACACAAACGAGATGGGTGTAGTTAACTAAAAAAAACAATACATTGTAATATTGCTAGATTTGGTAATGCGTAACGTATTCGCGTAGCAGTCGTTTGTTCTCGTTCGACGTGTACCAACAAATGATCAACATGTATGAACGAATATATTAATCATTCCATTTATCGCATTATTTTTTTATATTTATTATTATACTGCACTGACCTATGAAATCTAGTAGCACCGAAAGCCTAGATAACGTTCTTTGTTCTCACAGATTCTGGTCAGAACTAAACCCCCAAAAAGTAATAAAAAAAACTGCGCATGCGTCACCTCGACTAGTGATACAGGAAGCAACCGATACGAGGGACATATAATCATAGAACTTCGGCCTAGGGTCATGCAGACGAAACTTGAACCTTTATAGAGCTAGATTAATTTTATCTTGTTTAGTTCCTACAGCTCCAACAAATAAGTTAATTAAAGTGAACTTTAAAAACTCTTGACTAGAGCTATGCATGTGAAGTACAATAGTCGGCAGTCTACGCAGCGTACGCCTATGTATACGGTAGATCGGTAGATCTAAAAAGCTGCTCATCGAGAATCAAATACTGACTGAATTGAGTTTGTAATAATAAAAAAAATATTTATACTTATATGTGAGTTTATCCATGAACGTTCTGAACTTATCATGCCGTTACATCAAGTTCACATGCAATTCAATTTTTTGCAGCTCCTCAGATACTTAAAACATAATAGAATTTGAAATCAACTTAAATTATCTGCTTCAGAATGTAGATCTCGAAAAAAGAATCACTATCTACGTGTTTTAGATTTAATAAAAGGCTTTCGCAAAAGTGATTAATTGAATTTTGTTGTATAGGTAGTCTAGTTGCACTTCTTAATAATAATAATAATAAAACATCCCCGTATGTATAATTCATTCGGATGGAAGATTTCAGAAAGAGCTTCTTAGTTGAATTTTTCCCGTATTTCTTTGACGCCGCCCTTCTAATAAATAGAAATATCATACAATAAAACTAAGGTGTAATAAAATTGGTAAAACATAACAAGTAGAAAATGATACGCGAACATATGTACCATTACTTAACTAGGTAAATAGCAGTAAGTAAGACGTTTGCCATTATTGATGTTGTTAAGTGGCCAGTAAGTACTTATTGGTCACTCTACATGATAGATGTTAAAGCCAAAACATCCTGGAATAAGGACCACACATTGTCTTGTGCTATCAAAGATAGACCGTTCAACCGAAGATTATAGCTACGGTGGGCAACCAGATGGATGGCATACCTCTGGAAGTAGAAGGTCGTTCGCCAGACCGCTAAGCATTATGGAAGCCACCATCGTCCGATTCTTAGTCTATTAGAGGTAGAAAACTGAAACGTTAAGCTCACGCAAGCACAGTATATCGCAAAAACAGCCCCGACTTTTCATTAACATCCTTGTGCATTATAGTCGTACAGATTGGTGTGATCATTAGTTTGACGAATCCCAAGTGGCTAGGTTTCACTACGGCTTGTCACATTGCTGTGCTCTTCAAACCTGAAATATTCGCGCGTCCTATGTGAGTTTACGCGGCTCAAGGCGACTGCGAGTCTCAATGCGATGCCGTCATTATCGGTAAAAGACGGTGTAAGGGATACGGATCAGGTATTTCCTTCGAGGTATCAACAGTTTTTTGAAGCACTCCACGACAGCTCAAAATTACAGGATATCTAACATTTTAAAGTACGGGGTCTTTTAAAGTCATTGCGAGCAGCATCCGTAGACATCGCCTTCAGTACAAATAATGGCGACATGAAACAATGGTCAATAAAATAATTCCGACGATTTCGGTGGCGCATGTTCGCCGAGGTGGTGGCTCTGTCAAGCTGATATATGATTACAGAATGTGCTAATCATAACAACTTTACGTGAAGAGCGTTTACACGGTACATAGAATGACTGCAAGTTTGACATGCCATCGGTATGCCACCTTGCTATGTACTAATGCGTCAGCACTACCATATTAAACCACCATCTGTTAAACCAAACGACTTAAAATATTTTAAAGGTAATTGGTTGAAGTATAAATAAAGTTGAAAATTTTAAAAAACGTCTAGCCCTCGAAAACGAGATATATCTATATATATATATATATATATATATATATATATGCCAGAAGATGTTCTAATGATATATATATATATCACTAGAACATCTTCTGGCATCTCTTTGTAGCTATCTAGCATTCGTAAAATGAATCACTAAAGCATAGCTGATCTTACAACGGGTGTGCAAAAAATTCGAACTAAGAAAAGGATGAATGTTTTGATTTTTTTCAATTGTGTTCTATCAATAGCATAAAAAAGTTGTACAAAAAAAGAATCTCTACCCCCGTCATTACAGATCCTGTGTGAAAAGAAATCGAAGAATCAACACCAATGGCACCTTCTTGTAATGGACAATATGAATGTAAGACTATTGTCGCATTGTTTTACCTTATTACGTGTTAAAAAATACGTAATAACGCCCTTAAATGTTTTGCTGTCACTAAGCAGAAGTTGTGGCAACATTCCCAATCTAATTTAATTAATTTAGGTGCAATTGAGTCCACTCTCATTGTTCTACTGTTTGAAGTTTGAGTTTCATTGACATTAGCGCTAAAGGAATAAAGAGTCCTACCTTCTAAATGTACGAAATAACTGGAATATAGACAAATATCAGGAATCCGATTTAGTATAGGGCATGTCTCAATTTGTTATCATTTCTCAAGGTAGAATATATGTACAAAAGCTAATATATAGGCTGACTTAGTATTGAATCCCTTTGGCTTGCTAATAGGTAGCAAATGGAATGTGCGGGAGATCACGGATTTGTCGGAGATTTTTCGTGTTTTAGAGGCTGTCTTTCTTTTAGTCACTCATTCTCCTGTTTTACATGAATGTTTTCATTCTCAGAAAAAAGATACCTTTTCCAATGGTTTTGAGAACGTCGAAGTCTTTATAATTGGTTCGCCATGTAAATATGTCTTTCGTTTTTGCCTGGAAACGCTCGAGGAACGCCTCTATGTTGGCCACACGTCTCAATGCCGGGCCTTCGCAATCAAGAACTATTGCTTGGAGTACATCCTGTAAGAAAACGCGTGTGGGTCCGTTAATATGTTAATTAGTATTCAGTTGTAATATACATGCATGCCCATATATACGACAGCCTCCAATATAATAGCCTTCCGAACCGGCATAATTATAAATTGCATTGCCTTCAACGCTTAACACACCAATACCTATTTCTAATTAGAGACTGGTTTTTCGTTTGTTGTGTCAAATTCTTTTTCAGCTACCAAAAGCGTGACGGCGCTTTTGACAACTCAGCTATGCTTGTACGACTCCTCAAATGACTAATAAACTCTCAGAAAGAAGCCGCATTTTTGGAGGCTGTAATGCCCTTGCAATAAACAATAGTACAAAAGCTCCTATATAGATACTGCACAAAGGCCACTATACAGTAAGAACAGAAAGCATATCCCTGGTACATATGGGTTGGTTACAGACAATTTTTTAGAGTAATAGCCTTAGAAAGGTCGTGAGGTGGACTTCATACACGTACGCCATTACCGTACATACTATCCTTTGAGGCATAAATATAGCATTATGTTTACCTAAAAGCTGTGACTGCTTTCAACTAAATTATTCCTAAAGCAAAAAAAAATATACGTTAAAAATATGGACAAAGAAAGGACACATTTTTGTTAGCTTACCAGTAGTGACTCAATGTTAATTTCCGATCCGACATCAACAAGGGCACTTTCTAGGGCCCGAAGCCGAAGAAGCCGCTCCGTTTCGGCGTCCTCCATTCTACTCATAAAGCTTCGACAATGACTGTTCTGCTAAAAGCTGCTGCTGCTGCTGCTGCTGACGCCAAGAGTTCGTGTTAGCAGTTCCTGAAGAGTTCGGCTCTCCAGCACCCTCAGCGAACCCAGTCCACGCAAGCTGCAACAATAGTTCACGAAAACACAAACTTAATCGATAGTTGTTTCACATAGAACTATAGCTGGAAGGCAAATATTATGTATGGCCTATTGTTAATCTTAAAAGTTTAGATATTATTATTATTTTTAGGTAAAAATGACACATTTCTCGTACGCAGTACTTTGAATTGAACATTAGATATTGAATCAGCACACTACGACCACAGAAGCGTATTGCATTACATCAAACATTCAAGCCGCAGTAAGTTTTCGACGCAACTGATAGGAACGACAATATAATTGAATAAACTAATAAATAAAATAAAACTTTAAACGGTTTATGATGCTAATAATGTTATTTTTGCTGACATCCTGACATTGCAGGATCATTAAGAATTAGCAAGACGTCTCACGTAAACAGAGCGACTTTGAACATATACTCGTTTTGTTACCGCTCAATATTTGGAATATATGCCGAATGTCAGGCATTACCAACAGTGAACAATGAAACAACGGTCGTGCTTTTCTAGCAAACCTAAACTTTTTCTAAATAATTGCTTTTTATCATTTCCTAGGTATGATTTCGATCTTCGATACGAACAGTACAACTACACTAAGCTTTGGCGTCTCTTTGTAGTTGTCTGTCCTGGCATATTTAATAGAGAAAAAAAAAAAAAGAACAACGTATCACACGGCCCCAATATAGAAAATACGGCTGACAGCCATTATTACGACCAAGATTCTACTCCAGGTTCTGTCGAGAGCTGGTCAAATGGAAAAAACTCAAGCGGCCACGTGAAGGTAGTGGGATAATACGAGGGAACGCAAATTACTATGGTTATGTAAACATTTGTACTAACCGTGTCAACGAAACTGATTCAATGACGGTGTTCTAATTTGTGTTGAAGGCAAAGAATTTCCTCGATTCCGAGATTCATGGGTATAATTTAATACTACTATTATTATTATTATTATAACTAGATAAGAATAGTAGAGTAGCTAACTTGAACCATAGTGAATTGGTAGACCAGTGTCGCTACGAAGGCTCAAAACAGCGCTCAATTCTCGGTTCTACTTCACCAAAGCCTAATCCACAACAACGTTTAGGTCAGCCTGTGGTAGTCATTTGCATCTGTGAGATTTCAGTTACAGTTCAGTGAAGCGGACTACGTATATGCGGGCCAAGTTCCTAACTTAGGGGCAACGTTCTTAATTACTATTTTTTTGTGGTACGCGTACTGGTTCCACTGCGGCTCGCTTTACGGCGACCGAACACATCACGGTCTTGAAATGCACGTTTTTTTTTAGCAACTTTGCCACTGGTATTTTACACTCACACCTTCTATGTATCCATGATAAGGGTGATGCTTGATCTCCTCACTCGATGCCGATCCTTTTCATGTCTGTTGCATCACGCGCATGAACTATAACTCCCTCCCCCAAAAAAATAGAATTCTAGGGTGTTTACAGGTAATATGGTCTTCGATGTTCGATGAAGCTGATCATAAAGTACTCATTGATCTTTCTGGTGATTTGTTAGGTTGACATGAGTGACTCTGAGCACCGCTACCACTTCGGCCATGATCCAGTTTATTTCTAGTCTACGGCAGCTCTTTACAGACTCATTCTCTATATGAACGAGGTAGCTCAACGAGCCAACGGTGATGATGACGCTGATGGCATTGTCTGTGGCGGTCGCGAACTAGCGCATTGCATTGGCCTTCGATCCAACTAGCGCAACGACGCCGATTTGCAATCCCAATTGTCGTCATCACTCGAACGGCCGTTTTAGTCGGCACGCAGGTCCGTCGCCGAGCTATCGTAAGCAAGCACTCTTGTCAGCACCATATCGGCATCAGTGAAACAGCGACAACAGCCGCCGTTCGATCGGTCAGGATTCGGTAGATCGACTGGCGCAGGAGCATTTACTGGTATTTACCGACAGCCACAATACAATACAAACAGCAATTGGGGCAAGCCACATCAGCGGAAACAGCAGCTCGGGCTAACGCATA